>NC_053028.1:192645366-192945366 GCF_003073215.2 Triticum urartu | reverse complement strand
CTATCGAACTTAACTATGTAAATTATATTTGTCGTCGTGCTATTCTGAGCTATGCATGCAATCCTTAATTTGAACATGCTCTGTTGTATGGTTTGCATCAATGCTATGCCATCTGTGATGTGAGGCACTGCTTCTGTTTAATCATGCGCATTGACACTGATTGGCGCTTATATTCCCATCTAATTTACCTTATCACCATTGCCATTTTTTTGACTAACAGCATATAGCATCAACTATTTTACAGGCCACTCAAGGCACCTAGCCCAATGCACAGGCAGCCCACAAGCCACAAGGACGATGGGGCGGCCCATCAAAAGAGGCCCAACCAGCTAGGTTAACTATATACTAGCTCTCTTTGCATACCGTCTTTTCAGATCTGTTCCCCTCTCATTTCCACGACCCTGTTCTTCCAGTCCAGACGCCGCCATGGATGAACCCTCCTCTGCATCGACAACCTCGTCCATCAAGCTGCCCACAGATGATGAGCTGCTGGTCAAGGGCTTTCCTCCGGTTAGTTCCAGGCTGTTGTCATCTCATTCTCCACTTCATTCATCGATTTTATAAGCCGTTGCGTGCTGCCTTTTGTTAAATCAAAGCAATCTCCTATCTGTGTCACCATCAGCAAGCAATTCATTTTTGAACAAGCAATTGAAAGAATTGATGGCACAATCCATCCATTCACTTTCGCGGACATAGGCAGTGACGATGTGGGCATCTCTGTCTCTATTGACCTGCCCCCGCACAGCAAAAGCCTGTCAAGCACAACAAAGGAATTTCATGGACCAAGCATTGAATCTACATGTGTTGCCGCCCTTGGATATCTGCAGAAAACAGGCATAATCACGGTAGATGATGCAAATTTCGCGGAGCTGAAAAAATGCAAAAGAAAACTTCAGGCTGAGGAGTTCTGGTCGTCGACGCTCTACGATCAGGCCAGTGCCCTGCGTAACCAACTCTCTTCGCTGACCACAATCAACCAGGGTCCCCAACCTAAGCCTAAACAAGAAGCTGATGTGCTACCTTCTACGCACAAGAATACTTCACGGGCCAATTACCAAATCATGCTGTCCGAGGTAAAACCGCACGCCAAAGTATCTTCATTATCGTATGGTAGCACGTACTTCACGCTCATTTCTCTTATAAGTTGCTTGCCCCAGGATACCAGTGAAGAAGAAAGTGCGTCAATCCCGGTCACAGCAAAAAATAATAGGTACTCTCCATTCCATCTTTTTATCGCTGTCTTCACATACAACCCAGCTGTGGCTTCTGTGTCCTAACTACACAATTACTCATTATCAGCATCTATCGTCTACCTTCTAAAAGTAACAAGAAGATGAGGACCGCACGTCGCGCACTATTCCCTAGAAAATAGAGCGCCACACACGCTATTGCAGGTAGACATACATCATCTCCTAGACCCGTCTCAAACAACATCACACATTATTGTTCACAATTTCATATGTTTTTTCAGGCTTCCATCATTACAACAACACGATGGAATAAGCCATTCTCCGAGTCTACGTTGCATTGAACCTTGCTAGATTCAAGACCCGTTGCTTTTGTCATACACGCAGCTTGATCTTGCAACTATATAGCACTATGTATAAATGCATGAATTCCTCTGTTATGCTACTCTGGATTAGATGCAAATCACATGCTTTTGTACCTCCCCACGTCTTCCTGTCATGTAATGGACATATTATGATCATATCATATATCTATTTACGTCGAACAAAGGCAGTTTACATTCAAGCTTTATTGCCCCTGAACAATTAACATTATAATCTATCTTTTCAGCATGTTAGGATCATCTCCATTTACATCTCTGTGTGCTGTCGTTTGCCCCGTCGTTCGGCGGGCAACGCGCGGCAAGCCGTGCCCCCTATCTAGTATATATATAAGTTAGAGAGAGGAGGATGGGCAGCCAACAAGGAGGGAAAGGCCCTCCCTGGTGCGCCAGCCAAGGTGGAGGAGTTGGAATATCCTATTTGACGCTCTTTGCGTCAAACCGTCGGCGCTTCGCACATGCGAGCGACCGAGTAGCTATGCCATGGCCGGGCCAGTTTTTGCTCGTAGAACCGCCACCAGCCATCCGGTTTCCCTGAGCTGTTTTTTTAACTGGTTTTTTTGTTTTCTTTTGTTTTTATGTTTATGTTTCTTTTTTTCGTTTTTTGTTTGATTTTTCCTTTTCAAGGTTATTTTTTATCTTTTTTAAACTAAGTTCATGTTCGAAAATTGTTCTTATATTTATAAAAAATTACTTCCCTTTAAAAAATGTTTGAATTTCGAAATTGGTCGTTTTTCAAAAATTGTCCATAAATTCAAAAAATGTTCATGATTTTCAAGAAAATGTTCACAATTTTCAACAAATGTTCGTGCTTTCAATAAATGCTTTTGTTGAAATTTTAGAAAAATATTCTTCTTTTAAAAATTTGTTCATATTTTCAAAAAATGTTCATGCTAAAAAAATCTACATGAATTTAAAAAGCAATTATATTTTTCAAAATCTGTACACAATTTCCCAAAATCCCATTCATAAAATTTGTTCATAATTTGCAAAATGTTCTCGTTTTCAAAATTTTCACAGTTCTAGAAATTTGTTCGTGTTTCAAAAAATGTTCAAGAATTTCAAAAAATATTCTCTTTTTCATAATCATGAAAAATGTTCATTTTTCAAAAAAAATGCGATTTCAACATTTTGTTCGCAACCCATGTTTACAGTTTTGTTCGCATTTCCAGAAAAGCGTACCATATAAATTTTGTTCGCATTTTTAGAAATGTTCCGGTATTCCGTTTTTTTAACTAAAAGATGTTCACCATCTTAAAAAAATCATGTTTCTCGTAATTTGTTTTGTTTGACAGAAACATTTTTTTAAATCGTTCGCGATTTTGGATTCTGTTTGGGGTTTGCAAATTTTGTTTGTGTTTCATTTTCAATCAGAATTATAAAACATCTCCACTTTTCCAAAAAAAAGCGGCATTTTAAAAGTGCTTGCAATTTTCGAAATGGTTTCAAAATGTTTTCCAAATCTCAACGTACTGTCTGTTCTTATAGATTCCTGCACTTTTATGTTTGTTTTGTGGTGTGTGTTGTAGTGGCTCATGGCATGCGGTTGTAGTGTGCGGTCGTGGGATCAATTCCTGGTGTTCGCTGTATTTTTTGAGCTTTTTTGTCGCACGCGAAAGGAAACGAAACAAAGAGCGGCTTGGTAGGCCGGCCCAGTCGTTTGTCAATCCTGTGCGTCGAGCAGCTGTATGACGCAAAATGCGTCACATAGGACGTCTCGGAGGAGTTGCACTCCTCCCCCACTCGGGCGCCACTTCCTATTGGGCCATGGTGGCCTAATACTCCTTCCATCACGTGGCCTTTTAAGGCTCGTTAATATTTAATTAAATATAAAACCATCTAACAATTACTAGAGCATTTTATATATAATTTAACATCTTGGAAAATATTTTTCATCTATATATAATTTATCAGTAATATCTGTTATCGCCCGATAAACTCGAAAACCCGTCTGATGACCCCGAAATGCTTCCGGTTCCTCTCGAAACTTTTCTGAATATTAATGAAACAATTTCACAAATAAATCATCGATACTCTTGTCCTACTAACACTTAGCAGATCATTATTACCTTAAGTTTGTGACCCCGTAGGTTCGGTAATCATAGACATCAATGAAACTCCTTAGTTCAATGACGGATTTAGCAGAACCGTGGATGTCCATATCGATCCCTATAATTACACGAATGACATTTGAGTGAACCTTTGGTTATTGTGTGATGTTACCATTGCTTTGCGATACTTTACCATTCTTCTCGTTACCGGCTTTGTTCTTCTTTCTTGTTGAAGTGTTCCGGCATCCCCGTGACGTAGTCGCTTGTGTTTGGTCAGACGATGATTGATGCTGTTACACCGAGAGGGCCCTAAAAATATCTCTCCATGGTTGGAGGAGAAAATCTCACTCTTCAACTATCCAGTTCCCTTGTCAAACTTTTCGACGAACCCATAAGTTATCATTATGATCAACTAGTTACAGATGACTTTTGACCAACTCCAAAGCCCACCGTATGGTAGGAAGTGACTACGATATTCTCATGCTCTGAGGAACTAAAAACACATGCTAACACTCCATGTTATAACAATTTATTGCCGACGATATTATCTCAAAGTATAATAAACAAGATTGGGTCGATTCAAGATAATCGTTTTTCTAACGTCATACTCTCAATGTTGTTTCAGGACTATCGTTACACTTAACGATATCCTGAGATCCGGAAAACACGATCACCAACAACACTTGAGCCAGTCCTAGAGGCTAGACTGAGAACCTATTCTTTTACCGTTTATCGTTTCACACGTGTATATGAGTTTTCCACTAAATCACATACTCCAGTATCACAGCAGTTATAGCATGAAATATAAACTTTGTATTATGAAAATGGAAATATAATAATACAATATTATTGCCTCTAGGATATATTTCCAACAGTCTCACACTTGCACTAGAGTCAATAATCTAGTTGCATAGTCTATTTAACACCTATGGCTTATCTGGTGTTGCTTATGCTTTGTTTGTGGTAAAGCCTTCGTCGTCGATTTTGACACATTCAAAAATCATATAATATTTGTGTTAGTCATGTCTGATTTTGTAGGATGTTGATCCCTTTTGCTTTGAGCTTGATTTAACTATAATATTGGTTTCATTGCACCTGGGATCACACCAAATATATTAAGACACTACTTGATTTAACTATATTCATAATATATACAATGTTATTGGTTTCATTACACTTGGATTACACCAATTACTATATCAAGACACTTATTGATTTATTATATTCATAATATAGTTTCATTGGCTTTATCACACTCGGGATTACACCAATTATATCAAGACACTTATTGATTCTAACAACTTTAAAACATCTAATGCTTTTAACATATTCTCCTTACATTATAGAATCCACAATATTGTTCATGCTAGAAAACTATTCTAAACAGTCATAGCCTAATGTAATTTATACCAGTCATGAAGCCAGTGTTCGTGTAACCTTTTACAACGAACTTCTTCATCTCCTCTATAGACAAGTCTTTTGTCCTTCTGGGGTACTTAATTATATTAACAGTTATGTAACGCCCCGGACACACCCGCCGGTGGTCGTTACTCCTGGCGGGATCTAGATTGGCCCCACAGATCAATACTAGTCTTTTCTGCGCACTTTGTGCTCACTCGTGCGCACCCGGGAGCAACTTCCCGGTCGGTCACCCATCCTAACACTACTCCAAGCTGAGCACGCTTAACTTTGGAGTTCTGTCCAAATGGGCTCCCAGAAAAGAAGGAATTCCTTATTGATATGAGTAGTCTATCATCCCTAATAAGCCAGGCCATCACAAGTTACCTGGTGAGCCAATCTAGGATCACTTTAGTACCTGCTACTAACATTTAGTACATAAAGTATTTGACTTTATACATATCATAACATTCATGATGGATTTAATAATCTACTCATCTGTTCATGCTTATTACTGTCTTAGGACACTGATTTCTTCTAAGCATCATGTTATGTGACACTGGGAGAAAACACATTCTCCATTTCAAACCTTTTAAAACTTTGCCAATGTATTCAATTTAGCTTAGCATAATCAGACATCTTGATCTATCTTTATAGATCTTTATGTCCAATAAGTTTCTTCGTTTTAGTCTTTCATTGGAAACATATTCTTCTAAATTTTGTTGTGCTTAGAAACTTTATATTATTTCCAATCTACAATATTTCATTTAGATATAAGATTAGAAGTGCTACAGAGCTCCCACTAAACTTCACAAGTTCCTTCATCATTTCAACAAAGTCAAACTCTTTAACCTTTTCGTTAAAATGTTGATTCCAGCTCCTTCATACTTGCTTCAAAACTTAAAAACTTTTGAAGCTTGCACACTCATCTGTTATTCTGAAGATCTACAAAACCTTCAGATTGTATCATCCCTTTCCATTTAGGAAACTAGTTTTGACATCCATTCCATATACTTTATTTCTTCTAGAGAATCAACCGAGTTCCATACTTAATTGTCGTATATGATCTCTATACCTTCCGGAGAATCAGTTAAATTCCAAACTCAATTGTATGTGAACTCCATTTTGGCGTGCATGGATATAAGCCATTCCTTCGAGCTGGGTGCCGCCATCTCTTCCTTGTAGTGTGCAGGTTCATCTTCTTCTAAGACGAATATCTCACTTTGAGATCATTCAGGAGGTTCATTAACTTTTCCTGGTCTAAGTTGTTCAGTTGCAAGATTTAACTAGAGTTTTTACAGCTGATGTAGTAACTTATGGCTCAGCTATGCGGGCAACTTTTGGAACAACTTCTGGTTTGTTAATCTTGCTTACTTCCGCCAGAGATTCGATAATCTTATCAAGCTGCATTGTCCTCCCACTTCTTTAGTGAGAAAACTCCTCGAGAAAGTGCTCATTCTTTGTGACAAACTCTTTGTCTTTGAAAATTTTGTTGGAAGGAATACCCAATTACGTCTTTGTGATAACCTACAAATTAGCATTTGTCTGGACTATGAACTCCATAACGCATATGGTATCATTTTGCCAGACCATAAGACAGTGTTTTGTTCGGTGTATATGTAGCTGTTTCGAGTGCATATCCTCAAAATTAATAAAAGCATATCAGTAAGAAATAATTCCACAATTATCTGAGTGTTTTGCTAGACTCACGACTTAGATAATTTTCTCCATGATTGAAGATTCTTTTATCTTTGTCAAAATGATTCTTATCTTCATTATGAATTTATTTAAACCTTTCAAATATTTTATTCTGAATTTCTTTGAAACTTTCAAATATTTCAGATTTATATCAAGTAAATCATATTTACTCAAATCATTAATGAAGCATAATAATTCACCATGCCCTAGTTTGCTCATCAGACCCCATACATCACTATGTGATTCAAAATCAAAATACTTCAATACTTCATCTACATGAAGATTATTTTACCGATATAACCAAACAGTGCCACATTTAAGTGGTGTTTATCAGTCTTCTCAAGACGTTTAGCATTTAACGTTATAAACTTTCAATTCAAGATTTCATGAATAAACCACCAATAATAGAGGTAAACACAAAACATATTCTGATAACAACTTGAACAACCATAGTTTAAAATTTATAAGAATATTCGTCGTATAACCTAAAAAATATTGCTTTTCACAACTCCACAATGAAATAACTATTATTCGGTCCTATGATAAATCTTGAAGATAAACTAAAGATATGGCTTCAACAGTTCTGAGTAGCGATCACATCACCATTCCCGATTTGCACCACGACTTCATTTCTTCTTAACTTGTGAACTTCCTGTGGTCTCTGCATCAGTTTGCAAGCAATAGCAACCAATTAGTATCAAATACTCATGGCATATAGTGAATTAACAAGTAGAATAACATTAACTTTGTATAACTTTTATACCTTTATCGAAAAAAACCGTTCTTCTTATCCGCCAAGTACATCTTGCAGTTGCATTTCTAGTGTCCCTTCTGTTTGTAGTAGAAACATGCAATCTCCTTAGTGGCTCCAACATTGTTCTTCTTCTGAGAGACGGTCTTACCTCCCGCGCGGCTGGGCCGGCCCATCTGGAGCTGGCCCAACGTGAGGCTTACCAATGTTTGGCTTACAGCGAGCCCACGAACATTCCGAGTGTTCAGCGCCACGGAAGGCGCCTACTTGGCAAGCCCATGAACGTGCAGCACACAACTGTCTTATATCATGAAAAAAGCCGAGCAAAATTGTGCGTGTACAAGGAATCGAACTTGCACCGCTACATCCTAGGAATTGCTTAGCTAAGAGCATCTACAGCCGCATCCATCTAATTTGAACCCTCAAACGTCCACGGGTGTGCCCGGTCAGTGTCCGGGCATGTGTGTTTTCATCCACACTTTCTCTCTCCAAAACAATCGCACTCCTGAAACCTGACTCCTCATTCGATGGCATTTTAACGAACACGTTGCATGCAACACCGTACAGAACGCAACCTGGGAAGAGAGAAGGCAGATGAATCCTTGCCAGATGCGGTAGCGGCGGCAAGCATCACATGCTCAGGCACGAGGGCCTCGGCCATCATGCGGCGGCAGCACACACGCAGCCAGCACACGCGACGGTGATGGCTAGCACAGCCAGCACACGGCGGTACGCCCGGCGGTGGCCAGCACGCGGCGGTGGCAAGCATGCACCAGATGAATAGTATGTGTCACGGCCTTCCTGAAGACCGAGGCACAACGACTAAAGAAGAGAGAAGAGAAGAGAGAGCGGAGCAGGCTGACTCATGCACTCAAGGCTGCCACAGGGGAGGCCGGCCCATGACGTCCAGCAGCAAGCCTAGTCCTCTTAGGAAGTCACTGCTACAAGTAATCAGAGCGTGCATGGCTGAAAGGGTTGGAAAATGTAATTTGCCAAACTGGTTATATCTCGCCTATCTTCCTTCTTCCCCTTTCCCAAGAACTCTCTCGATTCAGACCTCAGTGTGACGCCAGGAACCTTGTATCCCTGTATTTCCGTTGAGTGCAAGCAGTAGATTAATCCTGAGGGTAACAATTGGTATCAGAGCCAGTCCTTCATCTTCCCCAAAAAAATTCCTTGCGCCTGGTGTTGTTAGGCGGCGTGCAGCGGTGGAGCACTTGTTGGGGTGCGATTCGAGTCGTTTGGTCGTTTGGTTGCGAATCCTTTGCGACTAGTAAAATCCCATGCCTGCGATTCGAATTTTGAGCATCAGGAACGACGCCATGGACCAATGCTTGCGGGCCTGGCAGAGATGAAGATGACCAGTGCATTGGTCGCGGCATCAGTCAAATCAATGTCAGAGACCATCCAGGCCATGGCGAGCTGGATGCTGAAGGTCAACACATCAATCGGCTCGCTGCAGTCGGCCATCATAAGATTAACTCCCACTTGATTCAAGCGATTGTAGTGCCTAGACATTCCAAGCACATGCTCACTAGCTGAGCTATTCTCCTCCATCTTGTAGGCAAAGTACTTGTCAGAGGTCTCATACTTCTTAACACGGGCATGAGTCTGAAATATCATTTTCAGCTTCTTGGAACATCTCATATGCTCTATGGTGTTCAAAACATTTTGAAGTCCCGGTTCTAAGCCGTAAATCATGGTGCACTAAATTATCAGGTAGTCATCATACCGAGGTTGTAAAACGTTCATAACGTCTGCATCTGCTCCTGCAATAGGTTCGTAACCTAGTGGTGCATCAAGGACATAATTCTTCTATGCAGCAATGAGCATAATCCTCAGATCACGGACCTAGTCCACATCATTGCTACTATCAACTTTCAACTTAGTTTTCTCTAGGAACATATCAAAAATAAGCGAGGAGCTACATCACGAGCTATTCATCTACAACATAATTTGCAAATACTACCAGGACTAAGTTCATGATAAATTAAGTTCAATTAACCATATTACTTAAGAACTCCCACTTAGATAGACATCCCTCGAGTCACCTAAATGATCACGTGATCCATATCAACTAAACCATGTCCGATCATCACGTGAGATGGAGTAGTCTTCAATGGTGAACATCTCTATGTTGATCATATATACTATATGATTCGCATTCGACCTTTTGGTCTCCAGTGTTTCGAGGCCATGTCTATACATGCTAGGCTCATCAAGTTTAACCCGAGTATTCCGCATGTGCAAAACTGTCTTGCACCCGTTGTATGTGAACGTAGAGCTTATCACACCCGATCATCACGTGGTGTCTCGGCACGACGAACTGTCGCAACGGTGCATACTCAGGGAGAACTCTTATACCTTGAAATTTTTAACGAGGGATCATCTTATAATGCTACCGCCATACTAAGCAAAATAAGATGCATAAAAGATAAACATCACATGCAATCAAAATATGTGACATGATATAGCCATCATCATCTTGTGCCTTTGATCTCCATCTCCAAAGCACCGTCATGATCTCCATCGTCACCGGCTTGACACCTTGATCTCCATCGTAGTGTCGTTGTCATCTCACCAATATTTCTTCTACAACTATCGCTAACGCATAATGATAAAGTAAAGCAATTACATGGTGATTGCATTTCATACAAGAAAGCGACAACCATAAGGCTCCTGTCAGTTGCCGATAACTTTTACAAAACATGATCATCTCATACAATAACGTATATCACATCATGTCTTGACCATATCACATCACAACATGCCCTGCAAAAACAAGTTAGATGTCCTCTACTATTGTTGCAACTTTTACGTGGCTACTACAAGCTTCTAGTAAGAACCGTTCTTACCCGCGCATCAAAACCACAACGATGTTTCGTTAAGTTTGATGTTTTAACCTTCAACAAGGACCATTTGTAGTCAAATTCGATTCAACTAAGGTTGGAGAAACAGACACCCGCCAGCCACCTTTATGAAAAACAAGTTGCATGTCTATCGGTGGAACCGGTCTCATGAACGTGGTCATGTAAGGTTGGTCCGGGCCGCTTCATCCAACAATACCGCCGAATCAAAATAAGACATTGGTGGTAAGCAGTATGACTATCATCGCCCACAACTCCTTGTGTTCTACTCATGGATATCATCTACGCATAGACCTGGTTCTGATGCCATTGTTGGGGAACGTAGCATGCAATTTAAAAAATCCTACGCTCACGCAAGATATATCTAGGATATGCATAACAATGAGAGGGGGAGAGTGTGTCCATGTACCCTCGTAGACCAAAAGCGGAACTGTTTGACAACGCGGTTGATGTAGTCGAACTTCTTCTCGTTACGACCGATCAAGCACCGAATGTACGGCACCTCCGAGTTTTGCACACATTCATCTCGATGATGTCCCTCGAACTCTTGATCAAGCAAAGTGTCGAGGGAGAGTTCCGTCAACATGACGGCGTGGTGACGATGATGATGAAGTGATCCACGCAGGGCTTTGCCTAAGCACTACGTGAATATGACTGGAGGCGTAAACTGTGGAAGGGGGCGCTGCACACGGCTAACAATGTTTGTTGTGTGTTCTGGTGGTGCCCCCCTTCATATATATATAGGTTGGAGGGGAAGAGAGGCAGCCAAGGGGGTGCCCCAAGTAGGAGGAATCCTACTTGGGGTCCTCCCAATTTGGCCTCCCCCCTTTCCTATTCCTATTCGGAGTAGGAAAGGAAGAGGGGGAAGGGGGGATCCTGTTCCCTTTTTTTCCTTTCCTCCTTCCCCTTTTCAACTCCAATTTGTCTAGCCCATATGGGAGGGGCACACCAGCCTCTTAGGGGCTGATCTGCCCCCCTCTTGGCCCATTAAGGCCCATGTAGTTGGCAGGGGGATGCCCGGAACCCCTTCCGGTGACTCGATATGCACCCGGTACCCCCGGAACACTTCCAGTGTCCAAATATCATCGTCCAATATATGAATCTTTATCTCTTGACCATTTCGAGACTCCTCGTCATGTCCGTGATCTCATTTGGGACTCCGAACAACATTCGGTCACCAAATCACATAACTCATATAATACAAAATCGTCATCGAATGTTAAGCGTGCGGACCCTATAGGTTCGAGAACTATGTAGACATGACCGAGACACCTCTCCAGTCAATAATCAATAGCGGAACCTAGATCCTCATATTGGTTCCTACATATTCTATGAAGATCTTTATCGGTCAAACCATAATGACAACATACGTTATTCCTTTTGTCATCGGTATGTTACTTGCCCGAGATTCGATCGTCGGTATCTCTATCCTTTGAACTGCACATTATTTTTGTGCTCATTGCGGGCACAAAACTTGTAATCACTTCTGTAGCAAGAGCTTGAAGCAATCTTCACCTCCTCGAGCAATTCTTCCTGCGTTTGAGCAAGAGACAAAGCGGCATCAACAGTCATCGGCTTGTGTAAACGTATAGCTGACTGAATTTCAGGTTTTAATCCTTTTACAAATTTGGTAACCAAAAATGTTTCATCATAGTTTTTGTTATAGACCAGCACCTTATGCATCAATTCCTCAAATTTGTGATGATACTCTTCTACTGTAGCCATCTGACTAATGTGTTCTAAGCTCTCTAAATGCCTATGGTACTTATCCTTGCCAAATTTCTGAGAAACAACAACTACCAACTCTTCCCAGCTATCAACAGTATGCATTGCCTCATAAGTATGCAACCATAAGGCACCATTGCCTCGAAAAATGCAAAGTAGCAAAACCAGCCCAAGCTTCATGTGGAACAGCATACATGGAGAAATACTTTTCCGCTAACGATTTCCACCAAGTAGGATTGTCCCCGTCAAACTTTGGGAAATCCGTTTTAGGCATGCGACCTCTCAAATAGCCCGAGTGACATCCAGAGCCATGATTGTGATCAAAAGAATATGCACTGTGCTCCAAGTCAAAAGGAACTAGTGTAGGAGGGAAATTACGCTTACCCCTGACCAGGGCAGGCGCGGGAGCGTTGTTGGCTCCAAGAGCAGTACCCTCGTGTTGTTTGTCAACGTCGTGCCCATCGGGCCGAGGTGCGATATGGGTCGTCGCCGGTGGTTGCTCTGCTTCCAGCACTGCCACCCGGGCGCCCACCTCTCCAGATAAGATAGTGATTGACAGAGTTCTCTAGTAACTATCACGAAGTTCCTAGAACTTCATGATGAACTATAATATGCAAGGGATGACAAAAATGATTCCTCTTGGCGATGCTGAAATCAGCAAAGGTAGAAATCAAGAAATAGTATCAAGTGTTGATGGTTAACAAGACCATTAGTTTCAAGAAAAAGGGCAAGGGAAAGAAAAGGAAACTTCAAAAAGAATGGCAAGAAAGTTGCCACTCCCATGAAGAAGCCCCAAGCTAGACCCAAGCCTGAAACTGAGTACTTCTACTACAAAGGAAATGGTCACTGGAAGTGGAACTGCCCTAGATACTTGGCGGATAAGAAGGATGGCAAAGTGAACAAAGGTATATTTGATATACATGTTATTGATGTGTACTTCACTAGTGTTTATAGAAACCCCTCGGTATTTGATACCGGTTCAGTTGCTAAGAGTAGTAACTCGAAACAGGAGTTACAAAAAAAACAGAGACTAGTTAAGGACGAGGTGACGATGTGTGTTGGAAGTAATTCCAAGGTTGATACGATGACCATCGCACACTTCCTCTACCTTTGGGATTAGAATTGAACCTAAATAAATGTTACTTGGTGTTTGCGTTGAGCATTAATATGATTAGATCATGTATATTGCAATACGGTTATTCATTTAAGTCAGAGAATAATTGTTGTTCTGTTTATATGAATAAAACCTTCTATGGTCATACACCCAATGTGAATGGTTTGTTGAATCTTGATCGTGGTGATACACATATTCATAATATTGATGCCAAAAGAGGCAAAGTTGATAATGATAGTGCAACATATTTGTGGCACTGCCGTTTAGGTCATATTGGTGTAACGCGCATGAAGAAACTCTATGCGGATGGACTTTTTGAATCACTTGATTATGAATCATTTGATGCTTGCAAACCATGCCTCATGGGCAAGATGACTAAAACTCCGTTCTCCGGAACAATGGAGCGAGCCACTGACTTAATGGAAATAATACATATTGATGTATGTGGTCCGATGAGTTTTGAGGCTCGCGGCGAGTATCATTATTTTCTGACCTTCACAGATGATTTGAGCAGATATGGGTATATCTACTTAATGAAACACAAGTCTGAAACATTTGTAAAGTTCAAAGAATTTCGGAGTGAAATGGAGAATCATCGTAACAAGAAAATAAAGTTTCTACGATCTGATCGCGGAGGCAAATATTTGAGTTATGAGTTTGACCTTCATTTAAAACAATGTGGAATAGTTTCACAACTCACGCCACCTGGAACACCATAGCGTAATAGTGTGTCCGAACGTCGTAACCGTACTTTATTTTATATGGTGCGATCTATGACGTCTCTTACCGATTTACCACTATCGCTTTGGGGTTATGCATTAGAGACAGCTGCATTCACGTTAAATAGGGAACCATTTAAATCCGTTGAGACGACACCGTATGAATTGGGGTTTGGCAAGAAACATAAGCTGTCGTTTCTTAAAGTTTGGGGTTGCGATGCTTATGTGAAAAAGCTTCAGCCTGATAAGCTCGAACCCAAATCAGAGAAGTGAGTCTTCATAGGATACCTAAAAGAAACTGTTGGGTACACCTTCTATCACAGATCCGAAGGCAAGATCTTTGTTGCTAAGAGTGGATCCTTTCTAGAGAAGGATTTTCTCTCAAAAGAAGTGAGTGGGAGGAAAGTAGAACTTGCTGAGGTAATTTTACCTTCTCACAAATTGGAAAGTAGCTCATCATAGAAAACCGTTCCCGTGATGCCTACACCAACTAGAGAGGAAGCTAATGATAATGATCATGAAACTTCATATCAAGTTACTACCAAACCTCATAGGTCAACCAGAGCACGTTCCGCACTAAAGTGGTACGGTAATCTTGTCCTGGAAGTCGTGTTACTAGACCATGATGAACCTATGAACTATGAGTAAGCGATGAAGATCCCAGATTCCGATAAATGGCTTGAGGCCATGAAATCTGAGATAGGATCCATATATAAGAACAAAGTGTGGACTTTGGTGGACTTGCCCGATGATCGTCAAGCCATTGAGAATAAATGGATCTTCAAGAGGAAGACGGACACTGATGGTAGTGTTACTATCTACAAAGCTCGAATTGCCACAAAAAAGTTTTTCGGCAAGTTCAAGGTGTTGACTACGATGAGTTTTCCTCACTCGTATCGATGCTTAAGTCTGTCCGAATCATGTTAGAAATTGCCGCATTTTATGAAATCTGGCAAATGGATATCAAAACTACATTCCTTAATGAATTTATTAAAGAAGAGTTGTATATGATGCAAACAAAAGGTTTTGTCAATCCTAAAGGTGCTAACAAAATGTGCAAGCTCCAGCGATCCATATAGACTGGTGCAAGCATCTCGGAGTTGGAATACACGCTTTGATGAGTTGATCAAAGCATATATAGTTTTATACAGACTTGCGGTGAAGCCTGTATTTACAAGAAAGTGAGTGGGAGCACTATAGCATTTCTGATAAGTATGTGTGAATGACATATTGTTGATCGTAAATGATGTAGAATTTTCTAGAAAGCATAAAGGAGTGTTTGAAAGGATTTTTTCAAAGAAAGACCTCGTTGAAGCTGCTTACATATTGGGCATCAAGATCTATAGAGATAGATCGAGACGCTTGATAAGATTTTTCAATGAGTACATACCTTGACAAGATTTTGAAGTAGTTCAAAATGGAACAGTCAAAGAAGGAGTTCTTGCATGTATTGCAAGGTTTAAAAATTGAGTAAGACTCAAAACCCGACCATGGCAGAAAATAGAAAGAGAATGAAAGTCATTTCCTATGTCTCAGCCATAGGTTCTATAAAGTATGCTATGTTGTGTACCAGACCTATTGTGTACCTTGCCATGAGTTTGGCAAGGGGGTACGATAGTGATCCAGGAGTGGATCACTTGACAGCGGTCAAAGTTATCCTTAGTTACCTAAGAGGACTAAGGAAATATTTGTTTATGGAGGTGATAAAGAGTTCGTCGTAAAGAGTTATGTCGATGCAAGCTTTTACACCGATCCAGATGACTCTGAGTCTCAATATGGATACATATTGAAAGTGGGAGCAATTAGCTAGAGTAGCTCCAAGTAGAGCATTGAAGACATAGAAAATTTGCAAAATACACATGGCTCTGAATGTGGCAGACCCGTCGACTAAACTTCTCTCACAAGCAAAACATGATCACACCTTAGTACTCTTTGGGTGTTAATCACATAGCGATGTGAACTAGATAATTGACTCTAATAAACCCTTTGGGTGTTAGTCACATGGAGGTGTGAATTAATCACATAAAGATGTGAACTATTGGTGTTAAATCATATGACGATGTGAACTAGATTATTGACTCTAGTGCAAGTGGGAGACTGAAGGAAATATGCCCTAGAGGCAATAATAAAGTTGTTATTTTATATTTCCTTATATCATGTTAAATGTTTATTATTCATGCTAGAATTGTATTAATCGAAAACTTGATACATGTGTGGATACATAGACAAAACACCGTGTCCCTAGTAAGCCTCTACTAGACTAGCTCGTTAATTAAAGATGGTTAAGTTTCCTAACCATAGACATGTGTTGTCATTTGATGAATGGGATCACATCATTAGGAGAATGATGTGATGGACAAGACCCATCCCTTAGCTTAGCATGTTGATTGTTCAGTTTTATTGCTATAGCTTTCTTCATGTCATATACATATTCCTTTGACTATGAGATTATGCAACTCTCGGATACCGGAGAAATACCTTGTGTGCTATCAAACGTTACAACGTAATTGGGTGATTATAAATATGCTCTACAAGTATCTCCGATGGTGTTTTTTGGGTTGGCATAGATCGAGATTACGATTTTTCACTCCGAGTATCGGAGAGGTATCTCTGGGCCCTCTCGGTACTGCACATCATGATAAGCCTTGCAAGCAATGTGATTAATGAGTTAGTTGTGGGATGATGCATTACATAACGAGTAAAGAGACTTGCTGATAACGAGATTAAACTAGGTATAGATATACCGACGATGGAATCTCGGGCAAGTAACATACTGATGACAAAATAAATAACGTATGTTGTCATTACGGTTTGACCGATAAAGATCTTCGTAGAATATGTAGGAACTGATATGAGCATCCAGGTTCCGCAATTGGTTATCTACCGGAGAGGTGTCTCGGTCATGTCTACATAGTTCTCGAGCCCATAGGGTCCGCATGCTTAATGTTGGATGACAATTTGGTATTATATGAGCTATGTGATTTGGTGAACTAATGTTGTTTGGAGTCCTGAATGAGATCACGGACATGACGAGGAGTCTTGAAATGGTCGAGAGGTAAAGATTCATATATTGGACGATGATATTCGGATACCGGAAGTGTTCCTGGGGTACCAGGTGCATATCGGGTCACCGGAAGGGGTTCTGGGCATCCCCCGGCAACTACATGGGCCTTAATGGGC
This sequence comes from Triticum urartu, assembly GCF_003073215.2. NCBI lineage: Eukaryota > Viridiplantae > Streptophyta > Magnoliopsida > Poales > Poaceae > Triticum > Triticum urartu. The sequence goes on along the minus strand of NC_053028.1, from coordinate 192,928,296 downwards.
CAAGAGGGGGACAGACCAGCCCCTAAGGGTCTGGTGCGCCCCCCCATATGGGCTGGACAAATTGGAGTAGAAAAGGGGAAGGAGGAAAGGAAAAAAGGGAATAGGATTCCCCCTTCCCCCTCTTCCCTTCCCACTCCGAATAGGAATAAGAAAGAGGGGAGGCCGAATTGAGAGGACCCCAAGTAGGATTCCTCCAACTTGGGGCACCCCTTGGCTGCCTCTCCTCCCCTCCAACCTATATATATAAAGGGGGGCACCGCTAGAACACACAAAAAACATTGTTAGCCGTGTGCAGCGCCCCCTTCCACAGTTTACGCCTCAGGTCATATTCACGTAGTGCTTAGGCGAAGCCCTGCGCGGATCACTTCACCATCACCGTCACCACTCCGTCGTGCTGACGGAAATCTCCCTCAACACTTTGTTGGATCAAGAGTTCGAGGGACATCATTGAGTTGAACGTGTGCAAAACTCGGATGTGTCATACGTTCGGTGCTTGATCGGTCGGAACGAGAAGAAGTTCGACTACATCAACCGCGTTGTCAAATGGTTCCGCTTTCGGTCTATGAGGGTACATGGACACACTCTCTCCCTCTCGTTGCTATGCATCTCCTAGATAGATCTTGCATGAGCGTAGGATTTTTTTTTGAAATTGCATGCTACGTTCCCCAACACAGGGAAGTTGCAACCCTTGCCAGTTCCACCTAAAGCTTGGCACGCAATCAACATGCATTTCATCGAGAAACTGCCCCTGTCTCACAGGTTTGACACGATTCTCGTGGTGGTGGACAAATTTTCTAAATATGCTCATTTCATCACCCTAAAGCATCCCTTCACAGCGCTGTCGGTGGCTAGTTATTCATCAACAATGTGTAGTGGAATGCCCCAAGTCATTGTGTCGGACAGAGACAACGTATTCACTAGCATACTATGGCAGAACTTGTTCAAAACGGCTGATGCAACCCTGAATCTCAGCTCGACATACCACCCGCAAACGGATGGTCAAACGGAACGGGTACACCAGTGCCTGGAGACGTTTTTGCGATGTTTTGTGCATGGAAATCTGAAGAAATGGTCATTGTGGTTGTCCCAAGCAGAATTCTGGTACAACACGTCCTTCCATTCTGCTGTAGGCCACACCCCCTTTGAGATCATGTATGGCCAACGACCCAGACACTTTGGAATACAACAGCTGATGGATTGACACCAGCTGGTTTACAATAGTGGTTGGATGAACGCTCCACCATGCAACAGCTCATCCAACAACATTTGCACAGGGCTCGTCAAAGAACGAAAAAGTTTGCAGACTGCAAGCGATCGAAACGAGTGTTTGAGGTGGGGGACAAGGTGTATCTGTAATTAAAACCACACATCCAAACTTCGGTGGCTCCAAGATCGTCTCACAAACTCTGTTTTCATTTCTTTTGACCATTTGAAGTGCTTCAACGCGTGGGAGCAGTGGCCTACAAACTTAAGATGCCGGCTGGAAGCCAAGTACACCCAGTTTTTCACGTGTCCCAGCAGAAAAAAGCCGTGGCGCCTACAACACCGATGAGTACTGATCTTTCTGTTCTGCTCATTGCTGATGACAAGCAACAACCTGAGCAGATTTTGGAGGCGAGGCTAGTGCGGCAAGGCAAGAAGTTGCTTTCGCAAGTCAAGACTGTTTCGATTGGACTGCCGGCAAGCTTTGCTACCTGGGAGCAACTTCATGCTCTTCATCGAAGGTACGCGGAAGCACCAACATGGGGACATGCTGCGTCTCGAGGCCGGCCCATGACGCCCAGCAGCGAGCCCAACCCGCTTAGGAAGTCACCGCTACAAGTAGTCAGAGCGTGCATGGCTCCAAGGGTAGGAAAATGTATTTTGCCAAACTGGTTGTATCTCTCATATCTTCCTTCTTCCCCTTCCCCAAGCACTCTCTCGATTCATACCTCGGCGTGACGCTAGGAACCTTGTATCCCCGTATTTCCATTGAGTGCAAGCAATAGATCGATCCCGAGGGTAACAGTATGCACGCGCGAGCCAATATGCAGCGGTTGTGCACGGTCAACCCCGACACGGCTGCGTGCCGGCTAACACGGATGGCAGCATGTGATGCGGCCAGCCCACATGCCGCAGCCACCACGCACGCATGGCCTGCACGGCTGCACACAACTGGCACACAGCTGGGCTGGCAACGGCCGCCAATGTTGGGAATAAGCCATGCATTGTGTGGGCATTATTCGGCCATTATCCGGGCAGGCGCGTGCATTGTCTGGGCATTATCCGGCCAACTCGCGGCAGCCAACGCGCACGCAGAGGCCAGCATGCAGCGGCTGAGCCACAAGGCGGCTGGTTCAGCGGCGTTACGCGAGGTCGCGCTGCCGAGGGACCTCCTCCGCCCATGTCGTCGATGTCTACCCACGCCATCGTCGCCGCGAGGAGCCGCCTCCTCGGCATGTGCATGCTGCACATCCATACCAACGGCGAGAGAGGATGAGAGAGGATGATTGGGTGGCTGCATATGGGACCAGAGAGGTGTTGCGTATGACGTGGAGGAGAGTGCCCGGGTGTGACTGGACCCCCTCATATTCGCCCCATATTTGAGATGGATTTGAGGTACGCCGGTTAGTCTGGACGTTTAGGGGTAAACCGAGGGGTCCAGTTGGATCACTATTTTCTGGTCAAGCACTGTCCAGACAAGCGTTTCAGACGTTTAGGGAGATAGTAGGGGGTCCGGCTGTAGATGCTCTAACCTCCAGAGCTTATGAATTTTAGTGATGTATAGCAGAACGAACTTTTTAAGACCCATTGTAGCCTCGCTATTTATCTGCTTAGATTATTAATTTATTTGAAAACAATTTGGATAAGTTGTTTTTATGAAAAAGTTCATCAAATTTTGAAAAAGTTCAAGAATTTAAAAAATCACAAATTGAAAAAAAATCATCAATTTTAGGAAAAACCAGCGAACTTGAAAACAATTTTATCAATTCTGAAAAAAGTTCATCGAATTTGGAACAAAAGTTCATGAATTTGAAAAAAAATTGATCAACTTTAAAAAAAGGGTCATCTAATTTCAAAGTAGTTCATCAATTCTGGAAGAAAAAAACCATCGAATTAAAAAATTTCATCAACTTTCAAAAAAAGATAATTGAAATTTCAAAACAAATCATCAAAAAAAATTAAATCGACTGTGAAAAAGATCTTCATTTTTGAACAAAAGTTCACGCATTTAAGGAAAATAAAAGAAAAGAAAAAATAAGAAGAGGAAGAAAATAATGTTCCGTGAACTGAAAAGTGTATAAAAGGAAAAAAAATGAAGTAAGAGGGCTGAAATGAATGAATTTTCCTAGTGGCTACTATGGAATGCTTTGAACAGAGAATTCTTGAGTTCGAACATGGCATGCGCACCCTTTATTTTAAATTTAACACAAAAGAAGAAATGGGGCCAGCCCAGTGCAGAGGGTGCACCCTGTAACATTTATGCCTGTAACAGGCGCTGTAGGCGCCAAATAGGAAATGCCGGAGTTGTAGTTGAGCATATCCTATTTGCTGCTTTTTTTTTCTTCCATTCTACAGAACTGTGTTTAGGAGGGACTAACTGGCCGGCCCATTTAGTGTTCCATAGAATTTCGTTTTGGAAACCTTCTAGAAGGTTCCTGACCGGTTCAGGTCCTTTTCAGTTTTTTTCTTACTATTTCTTTTGTTGGTTTCCTTTCATTTTCTCCTTTTCTAAGAAAGTTTACATTTTAAAAAATGTTCATAATTTATGAAAATCTTCACATTTAGAAAAAATATTTGGTAACTTCAAATAATGTTCATGTTCTCAAATTTTGTTTGGACTTCAAATACTGTGCATATGTTAAATTTTCTTCTCGAATTCAAAAAATGTTTATGTTTACAAAAATCATTTTGAACTTAAAAAAATATTCACTTTTTCAAAAAATCGAGAAATTCAAAAACTTACTGTGCTTTCATAATGTTTGAGAATTTTCAAAATTTGATTGTTTTCAGAAATGTTCTTTTTTTAAATCATGTTTTCAGAAAAGTATTCCCAATTGTAAAAATGTTCCAAATTTGAAACAATGTTCACATTTCCTAGAAACTGTTCAGAATTCCAAAAAATATTCACGTTTTCCCAAAAAGTGTCAGTGTTTTAAAATATGTTCACATTTTAAAAATTCCTCGCACTTAAAAAAAATAAAACCAACCAAGAACATTGCATGCTCTAGTGGTCGCTACAGGAAAAAAGCATGTCACGGATGTGATCACGAAAGGAAAACACGTTGAAAAACAACTAAAAGAAAATGCGCTACAGAAAACGCGAGAAAGAAACGTGTTACGTACATGGGTCGGCCTTCTCGAACTCGCCTATGTGAATGATCAACTATTTATCGCGGCAAGCGGCAGAGAGGAGCTCCCTTGTAGTTAGGCTTGTTTGCGTCTGCTAAGACTGTAGTTAGGCATTGTAGTTCTCTTTTAACTAGTCCTTTAATGATTGATTGATTGAGCCCACAGGCACACACCGGTTAAGGCCTTGGGAGCACGTTCTCGTAAGCGACGATCCTAACATAATAAAAAGCCTATAAGTGATTATAAAGATTATTAATAAATAAGATGATGCCCCACGCGTTGCCGCGGGAACCTTCTAAAAGAAATGCATAAAGTGCTAAAAACATCTAAAACTAATGAGAAGCAAATGTAAGCCTAAAGAAATAAAAAAAATACAAAGGGTACAAAGAAACAAAAACAAAATTATAGTTAAACTAATGTCATTTCTAACAAAAATGTGAATGATGAACTACATAGGTATACTGCAATCACTCAACATATATAGGGCGTGTTTGGTTACAGTTTGGAACATTACCTGCATTGCATGTCCATCTCAACCCAGCCTGGTTGCTGAAATACAACCTCATATGCAGCAGATGCAACTTGTTTGGTTGCCTGCATCGCATAGAGAGGGATTTACCCCTCTGTTGTTTGGTTGCTGTTTTTGTGCTTAGGGTGTGAGCAGATGCAAACTTCAGTTGTTTGGTTGCAAATAGCGTTTGTGTTCTGCTCACCCCATTCAAATGTGATGGCCATACCACCACATGATCAGCACAACAACAACAGCAGAACAGCAAGATCAAACAAAGCAAGCAATGTAATGACAGTAAACTTAACACAACAAACAAGAAAAAGACAGCAAACTACTTAACTACATAGCATAAGTCTAGATTAAAAGCAGGGGCATCCTCCTTCCCTGCTCCATCCAGGGTGCTACTCCTGGCCAAAATATGAACAAGTTACCAGCACAAGTCTCGCCACACACCATAAAAGTTCTCCACTAACACCTTACTTAAGTTAACCACATAGCCTGATCGATGTTACCAACGCAATTGTGCCTGCTGCAACGAAACCTACACATCACCGAGGAGTCGTGGTTGTAGATCTGAACCTTCAGTCCGAGTCCTGAGATTCGCACAACGACGAGGTCGCCGGGACGATCCGGTGGCGGCGGCAGAAATAGTTCCAGCCCCGGCCAAGCACCATGTGCCCCTCGAAGTTCTGCACCTGCACCCAGAACACGCACCGCTTGTTCGCCGACAGCCTGACGACGTGCGGGAGCTGCTTGCTGACCAGCCAGGTGTTCATCACCTCCACGAACTTGGGAGGCACGACGAGTATGATGAGGTCCTCGTTGTCCTTGATCTGCTGGTAGAAGCGCATCGGCTCCCTGGCCCCCTCCTCGTGGCCCTACCTCGGAGATCGTCCCCTTGAACGAGGCATGCTCATGAAGGCGATCCTGCCAGGCAGGTCCACCTTCCTGAGCCACCTGTTCGTGGGGATGAAATCCTCAGCGCGCTCAGCTCCGGCCACCACCTGAGCTCCTCCTCCCGGCACATCCCAGTCAGTCTTCAATATCTTGTCAGGTAAGATGACAAGTATTAGTGCACAAACTCTTTGCAAAATGGCACTGATCAGGGACATTTTCCCAAGAGCAAATGACACCGATCACTCCACAAACTCTTTGAGGAAATGCCACTGATCAGTGGATGTAACGCCCTCGATGCAGCTATATCTCCCACGTGTCGAAGCACGACTTAGAGGCATAACCGCATTGAAAGCAATGTCGCAAGTGAGGTAATCTTCGCAAACAACCCATGTACATAATAAAGGGGAAAGATACATAGATGGCTTACACTCGCCACGTCACACAAATACATAAATAAGTCATTACATTCATCCAATACACTCAAGGTCTGACTACGGAACCAAAATAAAGATCAACCCCCAAATGCGACAAAGTCCCCGATCACCCCAACTGGGCACCACTACTGATCATCTGGGAAAGACACGTAATAACGACGAGAGTCTTCATCGAACTCCCACTTGAGCTCGGTCATATCATCTGGAGCGGTATCATCGATGCCTGCATCTGGTTTTGGAAGTAATCTATGAGTCACGGGGACTCAGCAATCTCACACCCTCGCGATCAAGACTATTTAAGCTTATAGGAAAGACAAAGGTATGATGTGGAGCTGCAGCAAGCAAATAGCATATATGGTGGCTAACATACGCAAATGAGAGCGAGAAGAGAAGGAAAAAAGCATGGTCGAACAACTATGATCAAGAAGTGATCCTAGAACAACCTACGTCAAGCATTACTCCAACACCGTGTTCACTTTCTGGACTCCGCCGAGAAGAGACCATCACGGTTACACACGTGGTTGGTGCATTTTAATTAAGCTAAGTTTCAGGTTATCTACAACCGGACATTAACAAATTCCCATCTGCCCATAACCGCGGTCACAGCTTTCGAATGTTCAAATCCCTGCAGGGGAGTCCCAACTTGGCCCATCACAAGCTCTCACAGTCAACGAAGGATATTCCTTCTCCCAAGACAATCCGATCAGGCTCGACATCCCGGTTACAAGACACCCTCGACAATGATAAAACAAGTCCAGCAACACCGCCCGAATGTGCCGACAAATCCCGATAGGAGCTGCACATATCTCGTTCTCAGGGCACACTCATATTGTCCAAACTTCTGGTAGGCCAGCCCAGAGTTGCCCCTGGTGGCCACCGGCGGCTGACAAGGTGGACCAACACGCAGAGGAGCACTGGCCCGGGGGGTTTAATAAAGATGACCCTTGGGCTCCGGAAACCCAAGGGAAAAAGAGGCTAGGTGGCAAATGGTAAAACCAAGGTTGGGCATTGCTGGAGGAGTTTTATTCAAGGCGAACTGTCAAGGGGTTCCCATTATAACCCAACCGTGTAAGGAACGCAAAATCCGGGAACATAACACCGATATGACGGAAACTAGGGCAGCAAGAGTGGAACAAAACACCAGGCATAAGGCCGAGCCTTCCACCCTTTACCAAGTATATAGGTGCATTAAGATAAACAAGATAATATGGTGATATCCCAACAATAAAACATGTTCCAAAAAGGAAGATCTCCAATCTTCACCTGCAACTAGCAACGCTATAAGAGGGGCTGAGCAAAGCGGTAACATAGCCAAACAACGGTTTGCTAGGACAAGGTGGGTTAGAGGTTTGTCATGGAAATATGGGAGGCATGATAAGCAAGTGGTAGGTATCGTAGCATAGGCATAGCAAAAGAGCGAGCATCTAGCAAGCAAAGATAGAAGTGATTTCGAGAGTATGGTCATCTTGCCTGCAAAGTTCTCAGAGTTGCCTTGATCCTCGTAAGCGTACTCAACGGGCTCCTCGTTCACGTACTCGTCTCCTGGCTCTACCCAAACAAGAACAACAAGCAAAAGGGAACACAATCAACCACGTGCAATGCTCAAGCAACATGATGCAAACATGGTATGATATGCGGGATGCGATATGCGATGCATATGCATGATTTGCAAAGGAATGATTGAACCTGGCCTCAACTTGGAAATCCAAGAGTGCCACTGGAAAGATGAGATGATTTCGGTCGAAATTGATATAAACATCACCGGAATTGGATGCACGGTTTGAAAATGGCAAGCAAAACAAATATGGCACCGGTCTGCGATAATTAGCACGAGACCATCTAAATGCATCAAGAACAACATGCTACAACACTCCAACATGACAATAAAATACATGGAATGGATCCACTCATGATGCTTGACAAAATATGAACACTGAGCTACGGCTAATTCACTCATTAACAGGTTCAAACAAGCATGGAAAAAGTGCAAAAGATAACAGGTTTCAGACTTAGTGAAATAACAAGTCAGGAATTTATCATCAGGAAGCAATGTTTAGAGCATGAAAACTACATGCTACAGGAACATATCATGGCAAAGCAAGGCATGGAATGAAGCTACTCAAAGCATATAACAAACGTCCCTTAGTGACCATGAGCCAAAAGGGATCAGAAAATACAATTGCAAGCATGTGAACATAGCCAAAACATAAAAAGATTCAGACTTAGTGAAAAACTGGAGCATGGCAAAACAGCTAACGAGTAGGCATGTTTACGAGCTCGATGCACTCACTACGAGGCATTGCATGAAAAACTAAGCATACACCCAGCAAATAGACATGGCATAGAAGCTATACATGGCAAGAACAACAACATAGCATGCACGGATCAACAACAACAAGCTCGGCAAAATTGCTAAACATGTTAACAATCTGCCAGGAACATTTTATAGCAAAAGTAGAGCTCGATTGACTCAAGCTAGTGTGCTCCATAATTGCAAACAAAGACATGGATGGATAGAGCACAACAATATCTACAAAACATCCTTACTGATCATGCTCAAAAGAGGCACGGATCACTAGGAAACAACATGAACATATGGCATAAAAATAATGACAAGGCAAGGACTTAGTGAAATTCTAAGTCCCTGAAATTAGCATCATTGAGTAAGCTACTTTGCATGCTTGTGCTAGTCAACACAAAGATCACAAAAATACATGATATACACCACTTTAAAGATGACATGGCATACAACAAAACACATGTAGAGCTCACGATCATAGCATGCACACATTAATCATGGCAAAAATGACAAAAGACCAATTGCTGAAACAGATCTGAAATAATCCTCACATAGCCCTCTTCCAACAGCATTTCGGGCATCAAGATGAGCTCAAATGAAAATGATGCAATGAGATGAAATGATGTACTCGTTCAGACGAACATTTTGATATGCTACACGCACGAATCGGAGCAACGGATGCAGAGTTATGGCATGTCAAAGTATGCATAAAATTTTGGGTTAAGGACAAAAAAGTCAACCCCGAGATTTCGGATTTGAGATCCAGATCGGGGCTGCACGGAAATCGAGGATCGCCAGAGGGAGCTATTGTAGCCGCCGGAGTGATGGACGTCGCCGGACTTGCCGCCGAGGAAGAGGCGCGGTGGCGAGGTGGTGGCGCGGCCGGAGACGGCGTCGGGGAAGACGTCGCGGGGCGGCGCATGGCGAGATGGAGACGGCGGCGGCGATCGCCGGCGTGAGGAGGCGCGGCGGAGGGCGGAGGGCGGCGCTGGGGGGGAGGAGGCGAGGCCCGGCCGTGGGGCGGAGAGGGCCCGTCCTGGGCTGCGGCGGGCCGCGACGGAGGAGGCCGGCCGGGGACACGTGGCGCCTCTCAATTGGCACGGGGCGGTGGCGGCGACTTTGCCCAGAGCCTGCGGACACGTCCGGCGCGCGGATGAAGAAAGGGCTAGGGTTTAGGGGGGAAATGATCCGGAATTTCGGGGAGGGGTGCTCTTTTATAGGTAGAGGGTGCTAGGAAGCTCCAAATGAGGTGCGGTTTGCGGCCACGCGATCGTGATCGAACGCTCTAGATGATGGAACAGGTTTAGGTGGGTTTTGGGCCACTTTGGAGGGGTGTTGGGCTGCAACACATACGAGGCCTTTTCGGTCCCTCGGTTAACCATTGGAGTATCAAACGAAGTCCAAATGGCACGAAACTTGACAGGCGGTCTACCGGTAGTAAACCAAGGCCGCATGACAAGTCTCGGTACAATACGAAAACGTTTAACACCCGCACACGAAAAGAGGTAGAAAGGGACACCGGAGGACATGGGAGCGCCGGAATGCAAAACAGACAACGGGGAAAATGCTCGGATGCATGAGACGAACACGTATGCAAATGCAATGCACATGATGACATGATATGAGATGCATGACAAAGACAAAAGCACACGGAGGCAAAAACCCGACAACAAGGAAATAAAATAACTTAGTGCCAAAAATGGCAAGAGTTGGAATATAAATAAGGTAAATTACATCCGGGGTGTTACAGTGGACTTGCCCAACAGCAAGTGCCATTGATAAGTGGCATTTTGCCCAACAGCAAGTGCCATTGGTAAGCGGCATTTGCCTATCAATGACACTTGCTGTTGGGCAAATGCCACTGATCAGTTGACTTGCTGTTGGGCAAGTCCACTGATCAGTACCATCTTCTTTGATGCAACTGGCACTCAACACTGCACTATCCTAAACATGGTAACATCTAAAAATAGCAACACCAAGTGCCAATAGCACCCATGTGTAGCCATGCAGATTTGGCACCATCCTAAAATGCTCCTACTACATGCATGTATAACATTCAACACAAACCCTAGCTAAAATATGTATGTTAGCAACATGAAACATGAACATAATCCTATCTAGAACATGAACATGCCATCAGTCAACATGATTCTAGCATTCATCACTCAACATGAAGAACATGAACATGCCATCAGTCAACATGATTCTAACATTCATCACTCAACATGATTCTAGCATGAATACACCTACTAGCATGAACACAAATCATAGGACACATAAGCAGTAGCACAAGAAAAATTATCCTAACAGACACTATACAAAACAAGAATAGATCAGTCTGATTGGATTCGATTGGGATCGCATCCAATCGGATCTGCTATAATCCTATCTAATCCTATCAAATCAACTAACTACTACCACATGCCTAAGAAATAAACAACTAATCTACATCTAGGAGCAAAGATTAAGGGGGTTTGACTCACCAGAGCACGCGCAACCGCGGCGAACCGAGGCCGGGGTGAAAACCCCAGCAGGAAGGAGAGAGGGGGCGGAGCAGACGAGGAGCCGGCCCCGGTGACGACAAGCGGCCTCAGCCCCGTGCTCAACGCCACGCCGGAGGTCGAGAAGGACGGCCCGCCGACCGGAGAAAACCCTTGGACGGGGGTCAAGAAAACCCCCGTGGCCAATGGGGTCCCAAGAAGGATCGGCTCCCTCGACGGCGCTGGCGCAAAGCCCAGGACCACGAGGTCCGAAATCGGCGGCGGAGCAAGAGCGGCCGGCACCGCATTGTCCGGCGTTCATGGTGGCCGGCAGCAGATGGGGGACGGCGTGCACAGCGCCGACGCCAGATCAAGTCCCGAGTTTAGGAGCCCGGCCAGCCAGCGCTCCTGGATGTCGGCGATGCGCTGGTCGATGGGGGTCAGAGGGCGGCGCGCGGTGGGCGTGGCGGAGCCATCGGAGGAGAGGAGAGGGAGGGGCGGGGAGGGAAAGAGAGGGAGCGGTGGGAACAGTGCGTCTGGGTGGTGACAAGAGAGTGGGGAGGGGAGTAATGAGATGTCGCATCCGCCTCCCGCGCAGCCCGAGGTATGCAACTACCTCGCACGCGTGGCCGCGCGCGGCCAGGCTGGCGAGAAACTGCCGATTCGGCAGTTTCCGCCAGGCCAGGCTGCGGGCTGCTTTAAGGTCCGTGCAGGCCTCAAACCCCATGTAGCCCATGAAGGAAATATGCCCTAGAGGCAATAATAAAGTTATTATTTATTTCCTTATATCATGATAAATGTTTATTATTCATGCTAGAATTGTATTAACCGGAAACGTAATACATGTGTGAATACATAGACAAACAGAGTGTCACTAGTATGCCTCTACTTGACTAGCTCGTTAATCAAAGATGGTTATGTTTCCTAACCATGGACAAAGAGTTGTTATTTGATTAACGGGATCACATCATTAGGTGAATGATCTGATTGACATGACCCATTCCATTAGCTTAGCACCCGATCGTTTAGTATGTTGCTATTGCTTTCTTCATGACTTATACATGTTCCTATGACTATGAGATTATGCAACTCCCGTTTGCCGGAGGAACACTTTGTGTGCTACCAAACGTCACAACGTAAATGGGTGATTATAAAGGTGCTCTACAGGTGTCTCCAAAGGTACATGTTGGGTTGGCGTATTTCTAGATTAGGATTTGTCACTCCGATTGTCGGAGAGGTATCTCTGGGCCCTCTCGGTAATGCACATCACATAAGCCTTGCAAGCATTGCAACTAATGAGTTAGTTGTGAGATGATGTATTACAGAACGAGTAAAGAGACTTGCCGGTAACGAGATTGAACTAGGTATTGAGATACCGACGATCGAATCTCGGGCAAGTAACATACCGATGACAAACGGAACAACGTATGTTGTTATGCGGTCTGACCGATAAAAGATCTTCATAGAATATGTAGGAGCCAATATGAGCATCCAGGTTCCGCTATTGGTTATTGACCGGAGACATGTCTCGGTCATGTCTACATTTTTCTCGAACCCGTAGGGTCCGCACGCTTAAGGTTTCGATGACAGTTATATTATGAGTTTATGCATTTTGATGAACCGAAGTTTGTTCCGAGTCCTGGATGTGATCACGGACATGACGAGGAGTCTCGAAATGGTCGATACCTAAAGATTGATATATTGGAAGCCTATATTTGGATGTCGGAAGTGTTCCGGGTGAAATCGGGATTTTACCGGAGTACCAGGAGGTTACTGGAACCCCCCGGGAGGTATATGGGCCTTAGTGGGCTTTAGTGGAAGAGAGGAGAGGTGGCCAGGGCTGGGCCGCGCGCCCCTCCCCCCTAGTCCGAATAGGACAAGGAGAGGGGGCCGGCGCCCCCCTTCCTTCTCTCTCTCCTCTTTCCCCCTTCCCGAATCCTATTCCAACTAGGAAAGGGGGGGAATCCTACTCCCGGAGGGAGTAGGACTCCTCCTGGCGCGCCTTCTCCTGGCCGGCCGCACCCCCCCTTTGATCCTTTATATACGGGGGCAGGGGGCACCCCTAGACACACAAGTTGATCCACGTGATCATATTCTTAGCCGTGTGCGGTACCCCCTTCCACCATAGACCTCGATAATATTGTAGCAGTGCTTAGGCGAAGCCCTGCGACGGTAGTACATCAAGATCTTCACCACGCCATCGTGCTGATGGAACTCTTCCCCGACACTTTGCTGGATCGAAGTCCGGGGATCGTCATCGAGCTGAACGTGTGCTAGAACTCGGAGGTGCCGTAGTTTCGCTGCTTGATCGGTTGGGCCGTGAAGACGTACGACTACATCAACCACGTTGTGCTAACGCTTCCGTTGTCGATCTACAAGGGTACGTAGATCACACTCTCCCCTCTCGTTGCTATGCATCACCATGATCTTGCGTGTGCGTAGGAATTTTTTTGAAATTACTACGTTCCCCAACAGTGGCATCCGAGCCTAGGTTTTATATGTTGATGTTATATGCACGAGTAGAACACAAGTGAGTTGTGGGCGATATAAGTCATACTGCTTACCAGCATGTCATACTTTGGTTCGGCGGTATTGTTGGACGAAGCGGCCCGGACCGACATTACGCGTATGCTTACGCGAGACCGGTTCTCCCGACGTGCTTTGCACAAAGGTGGCTAGCGGGTGAAAGTTTCTCCAACTTTAGTTGAACCGAGTGTGGCTACACCCGGTCCTTGCGAAGGTTAAAACAGCACCAACTTGACAAACTATCGTTGTGGTTTTGATGCGTAGGTAAGATTGGTTCTTGCTTAAGCCCGTAGCAGCCACGTAAAACATGCAACAACAAAGTAGAGGACGTCTAACTTGTTTTTGCAGGGCATGTTGTGATGTGATATGGTCAAGACATGATGCTAAATTTTATTGTATGAGATGATCATGTTTTGTAACCAAGTTATCGGCAACTGGCAGGAGCCATATGGTTGTCGCTTTATTGTATGCAATGCAATCGCGCTGTAATGCTTTACTTTATCACTAAGCGGTAGCGATAGTCGTGGAAGCATAAGATTGGCAAGACGACAATGATGCTACGATGGAGATCAAGGTGTCACGCCGGTGACGATGGTGATCATGACGGTGCTTCGAAGATGGAGATCACAAGCACAAGATGATGATGGCCATATCATATCACTTATATTGATTGCATGTGATGTTTATCTTTTATGCATCTTATCTTGATTTGATTGACGGTAGCATTATAAGATGATCTCTCACTAATTATCAAGAAGTGTTCTCCCTGAGTATGCATCGTTGCGAAAGTTCTTCGTGCTGAGACACCACGTGATGATCGGGTGTGATAGGCTCTACGTTCAAATACAACGGGTGCAAAACAGTTGCACACGCGGAATACTCAGGTTATACTTGACGAGCCAAGCATATACAGATATGGCCTCGGAACACGGAGACCGAAAGGTCGAGCGTGAATCATATAGTAGATATGATCAACATAGTGATGTTCACCAATGAAACTACTCCATCTCACGTGATGATCGGACATGGTTTAGTTGATTTGGATCACGTAATCACTTAGAGGATTAGAGGGATGTCTATCTAAGTGGGAGTTCTTTAAGTAATATGATTAATTGAACCTAAATTTATCATGAACTTAGTACCTGATAGTATCTTGCTTATTCATGTTTGATTGTAGATAGATGGCCCGTGCTGTTGTTCCGTTGAATTTTAATGCGTTCCTTGAGAAAGCAAAGTTGAAAGATGATGGTAGCAATTACACGGACTGGGTCCGTAACTTGAGGATTATCCTCATTGCTGCACAAAAGAATTACGTCCTGGAAGCCGTTGGGTGCCAAGGCCTGCTGCTGGAGCAACACCAGATGTTATGAATGTCTGGCAGAGCAAAGCTGATGACTACTCGATAGTTCAGTGTGCCATGCTTTACGGCTTAGAATCGGGACTTCAACGACGTTTTGAACGTCATGGAGCATATGAGATGTTCCAGGAGTTGAAGTTAATATTTCAAGCAAATGCCCGGATTGAGAGATATGAAGTCTCCAATAAGTTCTATAGCTGCAAGATGGAGGAGAACAGTTCTGTCAGTGAGCATATACTCAAAATGTCTGGGTATAATAATCACTTGATTCAATTGGGAGTTAATCTTCCAGATGATTGCGTCATTGACAGAATTCACCAATCACTGCCACCAAGCTACAAGAGCTTCGTGATGAACTATAATATGCAAGGGGTGAATAAGACTATTCCCGAGCTCTTCGCAATGCTGAAAGCTGCGGAGGTAGAAATCAAGAAGGAGCATCAAGTGTTGATGGTCAACAAGACCACTAGTTTCAAGAAAAAGGGCAAAGGGAAGAAGAAGGGGAACTTCAAAAAGAATAGCAAGCAAGTTGCTACTCAAGAGAAGAAACCCAAACCTGGACCTAAGCCTGAAACTGAGTGCTTCTATAGCAAGCAGACTGGTCACTGGAAGCGGAACTGCCCCAAGTATTTGGCGGATAAGAAGGATGGCAAGGTGAACAAAGGTATATGTGATATACATGTTATTGATGTGTACCTTACTAATGCTCGCATTAGCACCTGGGTATTTGATACTGGTTCTGTTGCTAATATTTGCAACTCGAAACAGGGACTACGGATTAAGCGAAGATTGGCTAAGGACGAGGTGACGATGCGCGTGGGAAATGGTTCCAAAGTCGATGTGATCGCAGTCGGCACGCTACCTCTACATCTACCTTCGGGTTTAGTATTAGACCTAAATAATTGTTATTTGGTGCCAGCGTTAAGCATGAACATTATATCTGGATCTTGTTTGATGTGAGATGGTTATTCATTTAAATCAGAGAATAATGGTTGTTCTATTTACATGAGTAATATCTTTTATGGTCATGCACCCTTAAGGAGTGGTCTATTCTTATTAAATCTCGATAGTAGTGACACACATATTCATAGTGTTGAAGCCAAAAGATGCAGAGTTGATAATGATAGTGCAACTTATTTGTGGCACTGCCGTTTGGGTCATATCGGTATAAAGCGCATGAAGAAACTCCATACTGATGGGCTTTTGGAACCACTTGATTATGAATCACTTGGTACTTGCGAACCGTGCCTTATGGGTAAGATGACAAAGGCACTGTTCTCTGGTACTATGGAGAGAGCAATAGATTTGTTGGAAATCATACATACAGATGTATGTGGTCCGATGAATGTTGAGGCTCGTGGCAGATATCGTTATTTTCTCACCTTCACAGATGACTTAAGCAGATATGGGTATATCTACTTAATGAAACACAAGTCTGAAACGTTTGAAAAGTTCAAAGAATTTCAGAGTGAAGTTGAAAATCATCGTAACAAGAAAATAAAATTCCTACGATCTGATCGTGGAGGAGAATATTTGAGTTACGAGTTTGGTGTACATTTGAAACAATGTGGAATAGTTTCGCAACTCACGCCACCCGGAACACCACAGCGTAATGGTGTGTCCGAACATCGTAATCGTACTTTACTAGATATGGTATGATCTATGATGTCTCTTACTGATTTACCGCTATCATTTTGGGGATACGCTCTAGAGACGGCCGCATTCACGTTAAATAGGGCACCATCAAAATCCGTTGAGATGACACCTTATGAACTGTGGTTTGGCAAGAAACCAAAGTTGTCGTTTCTGAAAGTTTGGGGCTGCGATGCTTATGTGAAAAAGCTTCAACCTGATAAGCTCGAACCCAAATCGGAGAAATGTGTCTTCATAGGATATCCAAAGGAAACTATTGGATACACCTTCTATCACAGATCCGAAGGCAAGCCTTTTGTTGCTAAATTTGGAAACTTTCTGGAGAAGGAGTTTCTCTCGAAAGAAGTGAGTGGGAGGAAAGTAGAACTTGACTAGGTAACTGTACCTACTCCCTTATTGGAAAGTAGTACATCACAGAAACCTGTTTCTGTGACACCTACACTAATTAGTGAGGAAGCTAATGATGATGATCGTGAAACTTCAGAACAAGATACTACTGAACCTCGTAGATCAACCAGAGTGAGATCCGCACCAGAGTGGTACGGTAACCCTGTTCTGGAAGTCATGCTACTAGATCATGATGAACCTACGAACTATGAAGAAGCGATGGTGAGCCCAGATTCCGCAAAATGGCTTGAAGCCATGAAATCTGAGATGGGATCCATGTATGAGAACAAAGTATGGACTTTGGTTGACTTGCCCACTGATCGGCAAGCAATTGAGAATAAATGGATCTTCAAGAAGAAGACTGACGCTGACGGTAATATTACTGTCTACAAAGCTCGACTTGTCGCAAAAGGTTTTCAACAAGTTCAAGGGATTGACTACGATGAGACCTTCTCACCCGTAGCGATGCTTAAGTCTGTCCGAATCATGTTTGCAATTGCCGCATTTTATGATTATGAAATTTGGCAGATGGATGTCAAAACTGCATTCCTGAATGGATTTCTGGAAGAAGAGTTGTATATGATGCAACCAGAAGGTTTTGTCAATCCAAAGGGAGCTAATAAAGTGTGCAAGCTCCAGCGATCCATTTATGGACTGGTGCAAGCCTCTCGGAGTTGGAATAAACGCTTTGATAGTGTGATCAAAGCATTTGGTTTTATACAGACTATTGGAGAAGCCTGTATTTACAAGAAAGTGAGTGGGAGCTCTGTAGCATTTCTGATATTATATGTGGATGACATATTACTAATTGGAAATGATATAGAATTTCTGGATAGCATAAAGGGATACTTGAATAAGAGTTTTTCAATGAAAGACCTCGGTGAAGCTGCTTACATATTAGGCATTAAGATCTATAGAGATAGATCAAGATGCTTAATTGGACTTTCACAAAGCACATACCTTGACAAAGTTTTGAAAAAGTTCAAAATGGATCAAGCAAAGAAAGGGTTCTTGCATGTGTTACAAGGTGTGAAGTTGAGTCAGACTCAATGCCCGACCACTACAGAAGATAGAGAGAAAATGAAAGATGTTCCCTATGCTTCAGCCATAGGCTCTATCATGTATGCAATGCCGTGTACCAGACCTGATGTGTGCCTTGCTATAAGTCTAGCAGGGAGGTACCAAAGTAATCCAGGAGTGGATCACTGGACAGCGGTCAAGAACATCTCGAAATACCTAAAAAGGACTAAGGATATGTTTCTCGTTTATGGAGGTGACAAAGAGCTAATCATAAATGGTTACGTCGATGCGAGCTTTGACACTGATCCGGACGATTCTAAATCGCAAACCGGATACGTATTTACATTAAACGGTGGAGCTGTCAGTTGGTGCAGTTCTAAACAAAGCGTCGTGGCAGGATCTACGTGTGAAGCGGAATACATAGCTGCTTCGGAAGCAGCAAATGAAGGAGTCTGGATGAAGGAGTTCATATCCGATCTAGGTGTCATACCTAGTGCATCGGGTCCAATGAAAATATTTTATGACAATACTGGTGCAATTGCCTTGGCAAAGGAATCCAGATTTCACAAGAGAACCAAACACATCAACAGACACTTCAATTCCATCCGGCATCTAGTCCAGGTGGGAGACATAGAGATTTGCAAGATACATACGGATCTGAATGTAGCAGACCCGTTGACTAAGCCTCTTCCACGAGCGAAACATGATCAGCACCAAGGCTCCATGGGTGTTAGAATCATTACTGTGTAATCTAGATTATTGACTCTAGTGCAAGTGGGAGACTGAAGGAAATATGCCCTAGAGGCAATAATAAAGTTATTATTTATTTCCTTATATCATGATAGATGTTTATTTTCATGCTAGAATTGTATTAACATGAAACGTAATACATGTGTGAATACATAGACAAACAGAGTGTCACTAGTATGCCTCTACTTGACTAGCTCGTTAATCAAAGATGGTTATGTTTCCTAACCATGGACAAAGAGTTGTTATTTGATTAACGGGATCACATCATTAGGTGAATGATCTGATTGACATGACCCATTCCGTTAGCTTAGCACCCGATCGTTTAGTATGTTGCTATTGCTTTCTTCATGACTTATACATGTTCCTATGACTATGAGATTATGCAACTCCCGTTTGCCGGAGGAACACTTTGTGTGCTACCAAACGTCACAACGTAAATGGGTGATTATAAAGGTGCTCTACAGGTGTCCCCAAAGGTACATGTTGGGTTGGCATATTTCGAGATTAGGATTTGTCACTCCGATTGTCGGAGAGGTGTCTCTGGGCCCTCTCGGTAATGCACATCACATAAGCCTTGCAAGCATTGCAACTAATGAGTTAGTTGTGAGATGATGTATTACATAACGAGTAAAGAGACTTGCCGGTAACGAGATTGAACTAGGTATTGAGATACCGACGATCGAATCTCGGGCAAGTAACATACCGATGACAAAGGGAACAACGTATGTTGTTATGCGGTCTGACCGATAAAAGATCTTCGTAGAATATGTAGGAGCCAATATGAGCATCCAGGTTCCGCTATTGGTTATTGACCGTAGACGTGTCTCGGTCATGTCTACATTGTTCTCGAACCCGTAGGGTCCGCACGCTTAAGGTTTCGATGACAGTTATATTATGAGTTTATGCATTTTGATGAACCGAAGTTTGTTCGGAGTCCCGGATGTGATCACAGACATGACGAGGAGTCTCGAAATGGTCGAGACATAAAGATTGATATATTGGGAATCCTATATTTGGATATCGGAAGTGTTCCGGGTGAAATCGGGATTTTATCGGAGTACTGGGAGGTTACCGGAACCCCCCGGGAGGTATATGGGCCTTAGTGCGCTTTAGTGGAAGAGAGGAGAGGTGGCCAGGGCTGGGCCGTGCGCCCCTCCCCCCTAGTCCGAATAGGACAAGGAGAGGGGGCCGGCGCCCCCCCTTCCTTCTCTCTCTCCTCTTTCCCCCTTCCCGAATCCTATTCCAACTAGGAAAGGGGGGAATCCTACTACCGGAGGGAGTAGGACTCCTCCTGGCGCGCCTTCTCCTGGCCGGCCGCACCCCCCCTTTGATCCTTTATATACGGGGGCAGGGGGCACCCCTAGACACACAAGTTGATCCACGTGATCATATTCTTAGCCGTGTGCGGTGCCCCCTTCCACCATAGACCTCGATAATATTGTAGCAGTGCTTTGGCGAAGCCCTGCGACGGTAGTACATCAAGATCGTCACCACGGCGTCGTGCTGACGGAACTCTTCCCCGACACTTTGCTGGATCGGAGTCCGGGGATCTTCATCGAGCTGAACGTGTGCTAGAACTCGGAGGTGCCGTAGTTTCGGTGCTTGATCGGTTGGGCCGTGAAGACGTACGACTACATCAACCACGTTGTGCTAACGCTTCCGTTGTCGATCTACAAGGGTACGTAGATCACACTCTCCCCTCTCGTTGCTATGCATCACCATGATCTCGTTGCTATGCCCCCCTTCCTTCTCTCTCTCCTCTTTCCCCCTTCCCGAATCCTATTCCAACTAGGAAAGGGGGGAATCCTACTCCCGGAGGGAGTAGGACTCCTCCTGGCGCGCCTTCTCCTGGCCGGCCGCACCCTCCCTTTGATCCTTTATATACGGGGGCAGGGGGCACCCTAGACACACAAGTTGATCCACGTGATCATATTTTTAGCCGTGTGCGGTGCCCCCTTCCACCATAGACCTCGATAATATTGTAGCAGTGCTTAGGCGAAGCCCTGCGACGGTAGTACATCAAGATCGTCACCACGCCGTCGTGCTGACGGAACTCTTCCCCGACACTTTGCTGGATCGGAGTCCGGGGATCGTCATCGAGCTGAACGTGTGCTAGAACTCGGAGGTGCCGTAGTTTCGGTGCTTGATCGGTTGGGCCGTGAAGACGTACGACTACATCAACCACGTTGTGCTAACGCTTCCGTTGTCGATCTACAAGGGTACGTAGATCACACTCTCCCCTCTCGTTGCTATGCATCACCATGATCTTGCGTGTGCGTCGATTTTTTTTTTGGAAATTACTACGTTCCCCAACAGCCCAGACAACCAAACAGGCCGCGCACATCCCGCGCGGGCCTGGTTGGGCTGCATGCGGGCAACCAGACACGCCCATACTGTCAATATGAAATCTGTTGTAAAAAAATAACTTACGACTAACATGCATGAATTGATGAAGTGGCAGCGCTGCATGCATAGAGCAAAGAAAAAATAATGTAATTTAGGACTTGCATGGACGACTTGCTTATGCAGGATGGTTGCATGTCTAGGAAAAAATTAGGCAGTGAGTTGTAGCTATTTAGGAAAAGAAGATTAATTTGCTGAGGTTTTTATGTGTACTGCTTTCACGGGTCATCAATGAAACCCTCTTGATAATCTTTTTTTCTGTTTCTTTCTCTACACTTGTGTATAATAATATAGACATATCTATTTAGCATGATAAATAACTCAAATAATTATGTATCAAACACACATCAAGAAAATACTGCCGAGCAAGGACGGCAATCGGAGAGGGGGAGGTGCCGTGGCGAAGGAGCTGCGAGGGAGGTTGATGGACAATGAAAAATCTATCTTTTGGCTCCTTCCAAAGTGGATGGGACTACAATGAGAGTTGCATCTACCCATCTATAAAGGATGAGTTGTGTTTATTTTTTTGATCACCAAGAAAATATTAATAAATACCCCTATACTATTTTATTAGGAGATCTAGTGGAGGCGATGTCTAGTCAGGAACACATCAACTAGGGAGCAGGTTTATTTGATTCCTTAAGTTTCTTCGATTTTTGCCTTTTCTATGATTTTTATGTATTCTTATGCACTTTTCCTTTTTCTCAATCTCGGTTAATTTGTATATCAACATTTATATTTCTATTCACATGATATGGTCTGCTCTAGATTATAAAATTGTCATGTAAAAAATATATAAATAAAAGGCAAATGGAAACAATAAATAAAATATTTTTTATCCGCTTGCACTTTCCTAAACCCTTGAGTTGCATATATCCTAGTTGCATGCGGTCGTGGATCCAAAGGTGGTATCTTTTGAAAAAAAATCAGTCATCATCTTCACATGATGGTGGATGTGAGACTCATGCCTATGTTTGGAAACATCTTACAACATGGTAGCTACCGATTGCAGAGGTTTCTAAACCATAGCTAGCGTTTGTTTAGGCCACGATGGTTTCTACTACCGTGCTTTCCGATACGGTGTTTCACAAAATTGAAACCGCCCCGAGTCGTCCCGTGTTAGAAATCGGGACTCGGACAGGCGAACCAAAAAAATCAGCGTATTGCATACGAATATTTGGACGTGGCGCTTCCTAATACGATATAGTGAATACATTACATCCGCGGAACCAAACATGTCTTTATTTGCAATGTGTGACTAAGGGTGATATTTTTCTATAAAATAGTGCGACAATTACTCTCGTCCATGTTTTGAAAACAAAACAATATTACTGCATGCAGATGTGCAGCTAAGGATGATGTTTTTTAATATCTCTTAGTTACACTGGCCGACTAATGTGCAACAGAGAAAATGCCGCCACACCCTTTATTTACGCGTGGTCGACATATGTGCAATTAGGGGGTTTTTTCTCTCTAAAAACAAACTGAAACACAACCATCACCCACCCACCAATTAGTTGCACACGACGCACAAAGGCAGCTGCAAGTCCTAGGTGTGCACCTGTAGTTCCATGAGGGATTTAAACTAAGGGAGGAAGAAAAACATTTACTTCTCTATCAACCCACTCAACCTTAGTTGTGCGTGGACATGCAGGCATGCAACAACATTGCACGTTCCCCACCTCTGTGCCAACTTCCTACCCATGAAACCTAGTCGTGCATGGCCGCGCGGACATGCAGTTGTAATTGTGTGTTTTAGGTGTTGTGCAATCATAGTCGCATATGGGTTATATGGGTGCAAAACCAAGGGGAAAAATAAAAAATGCATCGTCAACCCCAGTCCATGCAACCCTACCTGCGCGTGATCGTGCAAGGCTGCGACTGCATGGGCCATGGGCCGTAAATAGGCCTAGAAGCACCATGGGTTTTTAATAGGCCCAGAAACACCACATGTCGTTAATGGGCCAAAATACACCATGGGACAAATATGGGCCCAAGGATACGACGGGCCACATATGGTCCAAAAGAATCAATATGTCGTAATCATGTTCAATGACTCATGGACTAGTAATGGGCTGAATTCACACATGTCCTAGTGGGTCGTATGGACCCGGGCCACAAATGGGCCATCTACAAGTATGTTGTTAGGGGGGCATCCATGGGCCAGATCCGCTAAGATTTGACTAAGACATATGGGCCTTAAATAGCCCTTTGAGTGGGCCAACCTTTTTAACTAACATGATCTATTGGGCCGTGTCATGTTTCGGCACTTCATAGGCACACATGGTCCATCGCACGTGCGACATTTGTTCCAACAATGAGCCGATGTCTGGACTCGTTTGCCAATAGAAAGCCAACACGTGGGGGATCAATAAGAGGCCATGTCGTTAACAGCTATCGGATCCGAACCACACGCCCATTAGCTTAATGACAGCCCATTACAGTTGTTGTCGTGTGTCGGTTACCATTGACGAAACACTTACGTGACGCGTCTTTTCTGTCATGGAAGAGCACACTTCCATGATGAAAAATTGATTGTTGTAATCAAACTCATAAACGACAACAATAGTATGATCATCTTGATTATGTCATATAAACGTCATGGATGTACACTGTTGACAAAAGGTGACCTACACTATGACAAACATGTATCCTCATGAGTGTTTTTTTTGTAGTATCATCGTATACTTGAATGTGCTGCAGCAAATTTAAAAATTCAGTGATTTTGTTAGGTTGACATGGCCAATAAATGTTTGTTACAATCCAAAAGCTTTTAGTGTGATCTTAAGTAAATTGAACAGAGAGAGAAAACTCATTTTCAAAAATCTTTTCCCCATGAAGGTAATTCATTCCATGCAATCAAAAATCCTCCAAAAGCTTCAATAGATGGAGAAGTTCAAATTATGTATCCTTCCCACAACTTTCTCAGGTAAGCGATATCAAAAGATTAGTTTTTTAGTTTCTTGTAAGCATAAGATCGATCAACATATTCCTCAATTTATTGGATAGGGCTAGCAATTTAGCTTTATAGTTTAATCCTCCGATGTTCCACTTTAGAATATTCACATTCTATCGATTTTGTTATGAAGGAATGACAGTGGGTCAATAGACAAAATCATAGATACTCGTATAACCGGAAGATTTATTAGAAAAAAATGCAAGTCTGGGATGTTGCCCATGGATTTCATGCAAACAAAAGATTTACGATGATCCACTACAGAGGTTTGGAATTAAAGTCTATTTATTGCAAGCATCCAAAAGTTATCCATGGCACTAAAGTCTATTTATTACAAGCATCCAAAAGTTATCCATGGCATAAAGTACTTAATAGTTCAGCTAACACTTGATAGACCCCTTTCTTCTGGTGTAACCTCTTTTTCTTCTTTTACGTGGTCTTGAGAATATCCTTGGTAGTAACCTTCTGAGGGAGTAGTTCACATACTTGTAGGGTTGTGCTTGTTCACCTGTCTTTTTGCAAGGGTTTTCATCCAGTCTTTCAAGAATTAATTGGATAACCCACTTGTGCTTAATTAGTGGATGAGGCAAAAAAAGTGCCTCTATTTCAAAGAAAATATATAAAATAAATAAGGGTGTCCCTTGCGGCCCTTGCTCTGTTACTTGCAATCAAAATGTGTAAGAAATATTCTGACCATGCAGTTAGATGGTATCCCTTGTTTTGCTACTTCCTATGTCAGAAGAGCAAAGAGATGCTATTACATCCAGAAGTGAGTAGCATGTGCGACTTCCTTGATGAACTCTCATGTCTCTGGTACAGAAAGTACAATACAATCTACTGATGAGTCTGGTCAAGGCTCAGTAGATATGTCGTGCTACATTATGGATGGAGAATCGTTTGCTAACAAGGTGAATGTAGGATTGTTGCTCATATTTACCAGCTGAAAACATGCATGGGAAATGATATAAATTATACTCAAGTACTAGTTTTTTAAATGTGTGACGAGGCCTTTTGGAGAAGGAGAAGTTGATTGCTTTCAGCCTTCCATTCTACATGTCATCCATGGATGAATTGATGGACATGGTCAAGGAGAACAGGCTCTCTAACATTGAACACATGGGTGTCTCCGAATCAAGCTGGGATCCACATGATGATGATGCATACATTGAAGTCGTGTTGGACTATGCTGACAGAATGTTTCCCAAGTGCATAAGGGCAGTGATGGAGCTGATGATGAAGGATCACTTCAGAGAGGCCATTTTTATGTGATGTTCATAGTTTATGCCACGGTGGTCACCAAACACCTCTAGAAAGCAAAGGACAAGTACTCACTAGAAGCTTCCATTGAAGGCCAAGGACCGAGAAAACAATATCACTCGTTAGTCAGGGTCACCTCAGTATGAATAAACATGGGAAATTTGTTATTTACCGCTCAATTCCTTGGCATGTTACTTAGGATTTGTTAGTGACGAATTTTATATCATACACTATGCCGTAAGTCATATCATTTACTATATTTGTTTAAAGGTTCGAAAGATATTTTCTTAATGATTGCGTGCATTTTTGGGTGGTGTAGAGGCCAAGAGTCAAGAATCCTTAATATCCGTGCCACTACCAAGAGATTGTTTTTTGGGTTCAACATTATGAGGTTCCCATATATTATGCCTAATTATCATCCATAATCTTGTTTTCTATTTGTCCATTTTTTGTGATATTTTTTAAAACTCGTAGCTAAAGGCTATCGGAGTGTCATAGATGCCATGATTTCTCAAATCGTCGATGATGCCATGATTTCTAAAATCATCGATGTTATAAACAATGACCTACCATTGTTTTTAGAAATGGATGCATCTTATCGATTCTCTAAAAGGTACTCCATCCGTATCAAAATATAAGACATTTCTTCATACTCCCTTTGTATCAAATAAGTCTTATATTTCAATACAAAGGAAGTATCACACTGATAAAGCCATAAAAAATAACATCCTAACCTCCGTTATATACAGACAAAAAAAGTTTTGCCAAGATAAACACAAAAATCGAACCCACTGGTAATGAACATTCTCGCTAAAACAGAAAGAGAAAATAACAATTCAAGAGATTCTCAAGGCGACGCACTATCCTTTTCAAAAATGATTTTAAAAAAGCAATGCCTTTAATGATACTGTGATACAAAGACTAGGCCCCTACTCATACTTGGAAAATGAGTCCCTAGCGACCGTCTTCAACTACAATGGTGTAACATTGTAGAGACCATACTGATTCCCAGCCTAGACTTCTTACATTGCAACACAGGAATAGCAGAGCGAACCCATCATTTTATTGCCTTATTTTATGGTTGATGCTATTGCTTTGGCCTATTTCTTAAACTCCTGGCCCAGTTTATATTTAACATGATGCTTCGCCCCTAGCTACGTTCATGCTCAACGTAACCAAGGGCGGAGCATCACGTTAAATATAGAGTAGGCCGGGTGTTTAAGAAATAAACTAGTATGAAGTCCGGTTGTACAATAGTATGTAACTTATATATGAGAATATTTTTCTCTTAAAAAGAATGACACAACATATAGAAGTTACATATGTAAGGTGAGCTACCAACTCTAAAGCGTAAAACAAGTATGAAACCAATGTGTACAATAGTATCTAACCTATATATGAGAATAATTTTCCTGTTATAAAAAATGACAACATTATAACAATGAGATATTTACCAACAAGATGAAGCCGTGTAGCGACCCGACCTCAGACGGTCAAGTCTCTGTGCTTCAGTGTCATCCCTGAATCGGTAATGCTGACACACACAGTCCTCGAAGGATTTATAACAGAGTAGCAATCACACACTTATTACATCGAATGTCTCAAAAGAGATCTTATTACAAAAAAATATGGCTTAAGGCCATCTAAGTAAGATAACAGCGGAAGGCTTGGAAGATAAAGTGAGTCCATCAACTCCAACGACATAGTTGAGTGCACGACAAATGACCTACCGCACATTACTCTTTGTCTCAAAAGTCTGTAATATGATATGTTGCAGCCCGAAATGGGTCAGCACATGAAATATGCTGGCAATATAACACAGTAGAGCAATGAACAGATAAATGTTGTCACTACATGCATATATGGCTGGTGGAGGCTCTATGGTTAAAATGTTTTGCGAAAAGCCAATTTTTCCCTACAACAAATGAATATGTTTTATTTAACTATCATGGTAGTTGAAACAATCATTGAGAAGGTTCCTCCAACTCAATCCCAATTAAAGTAGTTATTTACAACCCGTCAAATTAATTTAGAGTGATGAGATCAAATCAATAATTCAAGTACCAGATACTCAAGATGTCCATAACCGGGGACACGGCTAACCATGATTAGTTTATACACTCTGCAGAGGTTTGCGCACTTTTCCCCACAAGACTCGATCTCCTCCGTTTGATTTCTCGCACTACATGGTATTTGAGAAACGGATGGCCGAGACACAGTCTTTTAGAAGCATTAACTCTTTACCCTGGGTGGACAGTTACACCTACTTTCCCCTACATCTGCTAGCCCACCACTGAAAGAGGTCACGCAACATACTCAACTATGCCAGAGCCCATAATGGCTTGTGGCTACACACGGAAGTTTCTAGCATGAATAATCTTATGATCCCTTTGAGCCTGGGTGGCGGACCGTAGGATGATCACATGGGTACTCTGGGATATCCTTGGACAACACTGGATTCTCCAAGTGCCCACAAGCAATCCATCCAGATGTGTATTAAAGTTGCCACCTTAAGTTGAACCATTAATTAACAACTCACATATGTCATGTTTACAGTCAAACCGAAACCACGTCTACGGGCATAGCATGGCAATATAAGCATAGTGTAGTAGTAACTCACAAGGGTTTGATAATATAACTGGTAATAGGTTCTATCTCATTAGCTACTTCCCAAACCCACATGTTAAGAGATCCTACTCATGCAATGTGTGAGGGTTGAAACTAATGCATAAAAACTGGGTAATAAATGGTATGACCAATGTGTTACTTGCCTTGCTGACGAGCCGCAAAACCTAGAGACTCGTAGTAGCATGCTTCACACTCCGGGAATTCTATCGCAAACAATCAATAGCATACATAAGCACTCAAGCAAAGATGCACGGCTAAGACTCAAATAAGAAGATCGAATCTGAAAACTCAACTGAAGAGATTCGATTTGCAAAAAGAATCAAATCAAACGGAGCAACGAAACTCAAACTACGAAAGAAACAAGATCCGTTTACTAATCTGGACTAAAGTCAAATTTTACAGTACCAAAATCTTGTTCAAATTGGTTAAACAGAAAGAGGACTTCGAGACGAAGATCTAGGCGCTTGTTTCACCCGATTTGGATAAACGAGCGAAAAGATAAACTAAAACAGAGATTAGGGCAGAAATCGCGATCGAAAATAATCACGGAAAAACCCTGTAAAATAAAACAAGACGAACAAGATAACGAAGGAACGTTCGCTGTCTGCGGCTAACTAACGAACAACATTTGTTAAAACAAACGTACGGACGAACGTCCATTATTTAACTAAACCGAAAAAATCGAACCAATCTAATAAAAAACGACTCTAGGGTTTACTAAAAAACAGGTCGGGATCGGTGGCGGCGGCGGTGACTCCGGCGGGCGGTGGTCGGCGGTGGCTCCGGCGGGCGGCGGTCGTCGTCGGCGGCCCAACGGGGAGGCGGCGGCGCGAAGTGGCGGCACGCGGGTTTCGAGGCGGCGACGCTAGGGTTTCAAGGCGGGGCTGGCGGCGCTGCGGGCTTTGGGCCTCGCCCTTTAAAGGCCGTCCGGGCGGTGTCCGGGTCAGGCACGGCCCGGTTAGGTCGGTGCATTTTTTTTAAAAAAAAAGAATCCTGGCGCAGAAAAACAAATAAAAGAAAAACTAAACGGAGT
The DNA here is from genome assembly GCF_003073215.2 of Triticum urartu. Classification (NCBI taxonomy): domain Eukaryota; kingdom Viridiplantae; phylum Streptophyta; class Magnoliopsida; order Poales; family Poaceae; genus Triticum; species Triticum urartu. The sequence continues at coordinate 192,899,373 of NC_053028.1, read as the reverse complement.
CCAAAAATCCTGAAATAAATTTTCACGGTCCTCTAATAATATTGCGGACAAAGTGAACATTTATTTGGGCCTCTAATGCAATTTTGGAAAACGCATATTTTTCCTAATTCAAATAAAATAGCAATAAAAATTCAAAATAAAATATTTATTTGATTTTAATATTTTTCCTCCAATATTCCTTTTATTTTGAAGAAGTCATATTATCTCTCTTACATTTTAATATGAAATATTTTCAGAGAAAAAAATGATTAAAACCAAAGTGATCCTTGTTTTGATATTTTATAAAATTCAAATATGAGAAACGTGAAATCCTCAACTCTCTCTGTGGGTCCTTGAGTTGCTTAGAATTTCGAGAATCGCAAAACGAAATGCAATAAAATATGATATGCATGAATGACCTATGTATAACATTCCAAATTGAAATTTTGGGATGTTACAAACCTACCCCCTTAAGATGAATCTCGTCCTCGAGATTCAGGTTGGCTAGAAAATAGGTGTCGGTGGTCTTTGCGTAGATCATCCTCTCGTTCCCAGGTGGCTTCATCCTCGGTATGGTGGTGTAGGATCGGAAGTATGTCTAGAGGGGGTGATTAGACTACTTGACCAAATAAAAATATAGCATTTTCCCAATTTTAGTTCTTGGCAGATTTTAGCAACATAGCACAAGTCAAGCAATCAACCTACACATGCAATTCTAAGAGTATAGTAGCGGAATGTAAAACAATTGCATATGAAGGTAAAGGGATGAGTTTGAGGGAGCAAACGCAATTGGAGACACGAAGATTTTTGGCGTGGTTCCGATAGGTGGTGGTATCGTACATCCACGTTGATGGAGACTTCAACCCACGAAGGGTAACGCTTGCGTGAGTCCACGAAGGGCTCCACCCATGAAGGGTCCACGAAGAAGCAACCATGTCTATCCCACCATGGTTGTCGCCCACGAAGGACTTGCCTCACTAGGGTAGATCTTCATGAAGTAGGAGATCTCCTTGCCCTTGCAAACTCCTTGGTTCAACTCCACAATCTTGTCGGAGACTCCCAAATGACACCTAGCCAATCTAGGAGACACCACTCTCCAAGAAGTAACAAATGGTGTGTTGATGATGAACTCCTTGCTCTTGTGCTTCAAATGATAGTCTCCCCAACACTCAACTCTCTCTCATAGGATTGGATTTGGTAGAAATAAGATTTGAGTGGAAAGCAACTTGGGGAAGGCTAGAGATCAAGATTTATGTGGTTGGAATGGAATATCTTGACCTCAACACAAGTGTAGGTGGTTCTCTCTCAGAAAACATGTATTGGAAGTGTAGGCATGTTCTGATGGCTCTCTCCACGAATGAAGAGTGGGTGGAGGGGTACAAATAGCCTCCACACAAAATCTAACTGTTACACACAAATCACCAAACTTGGTGGGACCGAATCATGAAACTCGGTCAGACCGATTTAGATCAAAATGTGAATGTTAGGATTCTCGGTGGGACCGACATGTCAACTCGGTGGGACCGATTTCGTTAGGGTTAGGGCATAACGTAATCTCGGTGAGACCGATTACACAAACTCGGTGAGACCGATTTTGGTAATGGACTAACAGAGAGTAGGTCAGGCAAACTCGGTGGGACCGATTCGCTCATCTCGGTTGGACCAAAGTGTTACGAAAGGGAAACCGAGAGTTTACATTGCAATATCGGTGGGACCGATCGCTCATCTCGGTTTGACCGAAACGTTACGAATGGAAACAGAGATATTACAATCCCATCTCGGTGAGACCGAGATCCCTATCGGTGAGACCGAAAAGACTAGGGTGATACGTCTCCAACGTATCTATATTTTTTCATTGCTCCATGCTATATTATCTACTGTTTTGGGCAATATTGGGCTTTATTATCCACTTTTATATTATTTTTGGGACTAACCTATTAACCGGAGGCCCATCCCAGATTTGTTGCTTTATGCCTATTTCAGTGTTTTGAAGAAAAGGAATATCAGACGGAGTCGAAACGGAATGAAATCAACTGGAGAAGTTATTTTTAGAAGGAAACACACCTGATGGACTTGAACGTCACGTCAGAAGATACGGGAGCTTCCCACGAGGGTGGGGGGCACGCCCATCCCCTTATGGCGCGCCCCCCTACCTCGTGGGGCCCCATTGGCTCCCCTGATGTGCTTCTTCTACCTATATAACTCCATATACCCTAAAACTTCCAGAACGGAGATTAGATCGGGAGTTCCGCCGCCAGAAGCCTCCGTAGCCACCAAAAACCAATCGGGACCCTGTTCCGGCACCCTGCCGGAGGGGGGATCCCTCACCGGTGGCCATCTTCATCATCCCGGCGCTCTCCATGACGAGGAGGGAGTAGTTCTCCCTCGTGGCTGAGGGTATGTATCAATAGCTATGTGTTTGATCTCTCTCTCTCTCTCGTGTTCTTGAGACGATACGATCTTGATGTATCGCGAGCTTTGCTATTATAGTTGGATCTTGTGTTTCTCCTCCCCATCTTCTCTCTTCTAATGAATTGAGTTTCCCCTTTGAAGTAATCTTATCGGATTGAGTCTTTATAGATTTGAGAACACTTGATGTATGTCTTGCGTGGGATAACCGTGGTGACAATGGGTTATTCTATTGATCCACTTGATGTATGTTTTGGTGATCAACTTGCGGGTTTCGTGACATTGGGAACCTATGCATAGGGGTTGGCACACGCTTTCGTCGTGATTCTTCGGTGGAAACTTTGGGGCACTCTTTGAGGTCCTTTGTGTTGGTTGAATAGATGAATCTGAGATTGTGTGATGCATATCGTATAATCATACCCACAGATACTTGAGGTGACATTGGAGTATCTAGGTGACATTAGGGTTTTGGTTGATTTGTGTCTTAAGGTGTTATTCTAGTACGAACTCTAGGGATGTTTGTGACACTTATAGGAATAGCCCAACGGATTGATTGGAAAGAATAACTTTTAGGTGGTTTCGTACCCTACCATAATCTCTTCGTTCGTTCTCCGCTATTAGTGACTTTGGAGTGACTCTTTGTTGCATGTTGAGGGATAGCTATGTGATCCAATTATGTTAGTATTGTTGACGGAACTTACACTAGCGAAAGTATGAACCCTAGGCCTTGTTTCAACTCATTGCAATACCGTTTACGCTCACTTTTATCACTTGCTACCTTGTTGTTTTTATTATTTCAGATTACAAAAACTATTATCTACTATCCATATTGCACTTGTATCACCATCTCTTCGCCTAACTAGTGCACCTATACAATTTACCATTGTATTGGGTGTGTTGGGGACACAAGAGACTCTTTGTTATTTGGTTGCAGGGTTGCTTGAGAGAGACCATCTTCATCCTACGCCTCCTACGGATTGATAAACCTTAGGTCATCCACTTGAGGGAAATTTGCTACTGTCCTACAAACCTGTGCACTTGCAGGCCCAACAACGTCTACAAGAAGAAGGTTGTGTAGTAGACATCAAGCTCTTTTCTGGCGCCGTTGACGGGGAGGTGAGTGCTTGAAGTTATATCTTTAGATCTTGCAATCGAGTCTTTTAGTTTCTTGTTTTATCACTAGTTTAGTCTATAAAAGAAAACTATAAAAAATGGAATTGAGTTTGTCTCATACGCTTCACCTTTTTAATATCTTTCGTGAGTATGATGGAAAGGATAATTGTGCTCAAGTGCTAGAAGAAGAAATCTATAAAATGTTTGGCACTAAATATTTGAATGATGAGCATGATTGCAATGTTGTTAGTATGAATTCCTTGAATATCTATGATGCTAATGATATGCAAAGCCACAAGCTTGGGGAAGCTATGTTTGATGAAGATGATATTTTTTGTCCCCCAATTTTTGATGAGAAAATTTATTATGATGAAAGAATGCCTCCTATCTATGATGATTATTGTGATCACACGTATGCTTTAAAGAATAATGATAACCATGAAACTTATCATCTTGATCTTAATTTTCAAGCACATGATAGTTATTTTCTTGAGTTTGCTCCCACTATTATTCATGAGAAGAATTTTGCTTATGTGGAGAGTAGTAAATTTTCTATGCTTGTAGATCATGAAAGGAATGCTTTAGGTGCTGGTTATATTGTTGAATTCATTCATTATGCTACTGAAAATTATTATGAGGGAGGAACATATGCTTATAGGAATTGCAATAATATCAAGTTTCCTCTCTATGTGCTTAAAATTTTGAAGTTATGCTTGTTTTACCTTCCTATGCAAGTTGATTCTTGTTCCCACAAGTTGTTTTCTCACAAAATCCCTATGCATAGGAATTATGTTAGAATTAAATGTGCTATTCATATTCTTCATGATGCTCTCTTTATGTTTCAATTCTTATCCTTTCTGTGAGCATCATTGAAATCATCATGCCTAGCTAGGGGCATTAAACGATAGCGCTTGTTGGGAGGCAACCCAATTTTATTTTTATTCCATGCTTTTTGTTCCTGTTTAGTAATAATAATTCATCTAGCCTCTGTTTAGATGTGGTTTTATGTGTTCAATTAGTGTTTGTGCCAAGTAGAACCTTTGGGAAGACTTGGGGAAAGTCTTGTTGATCATGCTGTAAAAAACAGAAACTTTAGCGCTCACGAGAATTGCTGCCATTTTTGTTTGGAGAGTGCTATTTAGTTAATTATTTTTTCAGATGATTAATAGATAAATTCCTCAGGTTCAGAAATTTATTTGAGAATTTTATGAGTTCCATAAGTATACGGTTGATCCATATTACTACAGACTGTTCTGTTTTTGACATCTTCTGTTTTTCATGTGTTATTTGCTTATTTTGATGAATCTATGGCTAGTAAAATAGTTTATAAACCATAGAGAAGTTGGAATACAGTAGGTTTAACACCAATATAAATAAATAATGAGTTCATTACAGTACCTTGAACTGGTGATTTACCTTCTTATACTAACGGAGCTTACGAGTTTTCTGTTAAGTTTTGTGTTGTGAAGTTTTCAAGTTTTGGGTAAAGATTCGATGGCCTACGGAATAAGGAGTGGCAATAGCCTAAGCTTGGGGATGACCAAGGCACCCCAAGGTAATATTCAAGGACAACCAATATCCTAAGCTTGGGGATGCCCCGGAAGGCATCCCCTCTTTCGTCTTCGTTCATCGGTAACTTTACTTGGAGCTATATTTTTATTCGCCACATGATATGTGTTTTGCTTGGAGCGTCAATTTATTTTGTTAGTATTTTCTTGCTGTTATTTAGAACAATGTTTTGCATCTTTTATTTCAATAAAAGTGGCATTGATAGTCTTTACTATGCCTATGTTACAAGTATACATGTCGCTGTTTGAAAACAGAAAGTTTACCGCTGTTGCAATAATTCCCTAGAAAATTCAGAATGTTATAAAATGTTGAAACCTTTTGAATATTAAGCTCTGATAAATTTACTACAGTGGGAATTTTCTTTCATAATTTTTCGAGCTAGGGAAGTATGGATGTTGCAGCATTCTTTACAGACTATCCTGTTTAGGCAGATTGCTGTTATGTTTGCATTGTTTGCATATGTTTGCTTCTTTAATGATTCTATTTGAGGACAGTACTATTAGATATGCAGAGGCATTTAGTATTCAATGTTGAATAATAATTTTAGGGATTTGCTACAGTAGAGTATGATAAGGTTTTGGCAATGGTTTATACTAACTTATCTCACGAGTCCTTGTTGAGTTTTGTGTGGATGAAGCTTTTGAGATTTAGGGAGACCGTGATATGAGAGGAATTAAGGAGACACAAAAGCTCAAGCTTGGGGATGCCCAAGGCACCCCAAGATAATATTTCAAGAAGTCTGAAGCGTCTAAGCTTGGGGATGCCCCGGTTGGCATCCCACCTTTCTTCTTCAACAACTATCGGTTAGTTTCGGTTGATCCTAAGTTTTTGCTTCTTCACATGATGCTTGCAATTCTTAGAATGTCATTTTATTTTGTTTTGCTTGCTGTTTTAATAGAGTACCAAGATCTTAAATTATTAAATATTAAAGAGTCTTCACATAGTTGCATAATTATTCGACTACTCATTGATCTTTACTTATATCTTTCGGAGTAGTTTGTCATTTGCTCTAATGCTTCACTTATATCTTTTAGAGCATGGTGGTAGTTTTATTTTGAAGAAATAGATGAACTCTCATGCTTCACTTATATTATTTTGAGAGTCTTAAATAGCATGGTAATGTTCTTAAAAATCCTAATATGCTAGGTATTCAAGAATAATAAAATTCTCTTATGAGTGTGTTGAATACTATGAGAAGTTTGATACTTGATAATTGTTTTGAGATATGGAGATGGTGATATCAAAGTCATGCTAGTAGAGTAATTGTGAATATGAGAAGTGCTTGAGTTAAAGTTTGCAAGTCCCATAGCATGCACGTATGGTTAACATTATGCAACAAATTTGAAACATGAGGTGTTATTTGATTGTCCTCCTTATGAGTGGCGGTTGGGGACGAGCGATGGTCTTTCCTACCAATCTATCCCCCTAGGAGCATGCGCGTAATACTTTGGTTTTTGATGGCTTGTAGATTTTTGCAATAAGTATATGAGTTCTTTATGACTAATGTTGAGTCCATGGATTATACGCACTCTCACCCTTCCATCATTGCTAGCCTCTATGGTACCGTGCATTGCCCTTTCTCACATTGAGAGTTGGTGCAAACTTCGCGGTGCATCCAAACCCCGTGATATGATATGCTCTTTCACACATAAACCTCCTTATATCTTCCTCAAAACAGCCACCATACCTACCTATTATGGCATTTACATAGCCATTCCGAGATATATTGCCATGCAACTTTCCACCATCCAGTTTATCATGACACATTCATCATTGTCATATTGCTAGCATGATCATGTAGTTGACATAGTATTTGTGGCAAAGCCACCGTTCATAATTTTTACTTGTCACTCTTGATTCATTGCATATCCCGGTACACCGCTGGAGGCATCCATATTGTAGGGACCAGACCTCAAACAGTCTGATCTCTGTGCTCCGGTGTCATCCCTGGATCAGTAATGCTGACACCACACAGTACTCGAAGAATTTATAGCAGAGTAGCAATCACACACTTATTACATCGGGTGTCTCAAAAGAGAACTTATTACAATAAATATGGCTTAAGGCCATCTAATAACGATAACAAGGAAAGGCTTGGAAGATAGGTGAGTCCATCAACTCCAACGGCATCACTGAGTATAGAACCACGACCTAAAACTCCTTAATCGTCGTCTGAAAAGTCTGCAACATTAACGTTGCAGCCCGAAAACGGGTCAACACATGGAATATGCTGGCAAGGTAACACATAGAGAGTAATGGAATGCAACAGCTATACTATATGCATATTTGGCTGGTGGAAAGCTCTATGGTTACAGTTTTTGCGTAAAGCCAATTTTTCCCTACTTCAAAGGAATAAATTTAATTACTATCAAGGTGGTTGTTAAACATTGAGAATGCTTGACAGCATTCTCAATCCCAATTAAGCATCATCATTTAAAAACCCCACAAAATTAATTTAGAGTAACATGTTGAGATTCACATGAAAATCCAAGTACTAGATACTCAAGATGTCCATAACCGGGGACACGGCTAACCATGATTAGTTTGTTACACTCTGCAGAGGTTTGCGCACTTTTCCCCACAAGACTCGATCGCCTCCGTTTGGTTTCTCGCACTATAGGGTGTTTGAGAAGACGGATGACCGAGACATAGTCTTTCAGAAGCGCTAGCACCTTACGATCGGGTAGACCGTACCACCTACATCCCCTACATCTGCTAGTCTACCACTGTAAGAGTTCGCACAACTTAGTCAACTATGCCAGGGCCCATAATGGCTTGTGGCTGCACACAGAACTTTCTAGTATGAATAATCTCATGATCCCTTTGAGCCTGGGTGGCGGTCCAAAAAAAACAGGCAAGTCCTGGAAACCAGGTGCCTCAATCCACCCAGATGTGTGTTTAAGTTGGCACCTTAGATAAACCATTAATTATCAATCTCACATCTGTCATGGATTTTCACTCACCCAATCCACGTCTACTAGCATAGCATGGCATAATAAGCAAACGTAGAAGTAACTCCCAAAGGTTTCATAAATAAACAGGTAATAGGTACTACCTCATCTACTTCCCATCCCACAATTTAATTAGATCCTAATCATGCAATGTGTGAGGATTGATCTAATGCAACAAAACTGGGTTGTAGAAAAGGTATGATCAAAGTGTTACTTGCCTTGCTGATGATCCGCGAAACCTAGAGACTCAAAGTAACAGGCGGCGCACTCCGGGTATTCTATCGCAGACAAACAAACAAGCATACAATAAGTACTCATCTAATGCATGGGTAAAACTCAAATAGAAGATCTAACCAGAAAGTTCAACTTAAGAACCCTGGTTTGCAAAAAGAATCAAATCGATCGAAGCAAAAGAAATCAAACGGCGAAAGAAAACAACTTCGTTCTAGTAATCTGGATCTAAGTCAAATTTTTTACAGTAGAAAAAACTTGTTTAAGTTGATTATTTGGAAAGAGGGCTTCGAGACGAAACTCCAGGCGCTTGAATCGCCTGATTCCGATAAACGAGCGAAAAGTTATACTAAAACGAAAATCGGATCAGAAATCGCGATCAGAAAATAACCGCGGAAAATCCGACGAAAAAGAAAAACGACGAACGGAATTTTTTTTTAAAACAGCACGGATTTCGAGGGCGGCGAACCTCGGGCGACGCGCGGCTCCGGCGGCGGGGCGGCGGCGGCGGCTGGCGGCGGCGGCGGCGGCGGCTGGGGCTGGGGCGCGCTAGGGTTTGGGGCTGGGGCGGCTGGGCTCTTGGGCCCCGGGGCAGCGCCTTATAAAGGCCCTGGCCAGGGGAGTCCTGGCCGAGTACGGCCCATAGTCGGTTCCGCTGTTTTTTTTAATAATTCCGCTCGGAAGAAAAAAATAAAAAGAAATACTAAACGGACTCCAAAAATCCCGAAATAAATTTTCCTGGGCTTCTAAAATCAAGCCCGATAAAGCGAACATTTATTTGGGCCCTAAATGCAATTTTGAAAAACGCGCATTTTTCCTAAATTCAAATAAAAATACCGAAAAACTCCGAAATAAAACTTATTTGATTTTTTTATTAAATCCTCAATATTTCTATATTTTGGGAAAGTCATTTTATTCCCTCTCTCATATTTTTGTAATAGAAATAATTGATGATAAAATAAATAAAATCAAATGATCCTGTTTACAAAATTTGAGAAAACTCAAATATGTAAATAACGAAATCCCCAACTCTCTCCGTGGGTCCTTGAGTTGCTTAGGATTTTCTAGGATCAAAACCAAAAGCAAATAAAATATGATATGCATGATGATCTAATGTATAACATTCCAAATTGAAAATTTGGGATGTTACAAACCTACCCCCTTAAGATGAATCTCGCCCTCGAGATTCGGGTTGGCTAGAAAATAGGTGAGGGTGGTCCTTGAGCAAATCTTCCTCTCGCTCCCAGGTGGCTTCATCCTCCGTGTGGTGGCTCCACTGAACTTTGCAAAACTTGATAACCTTGCTGTGAGTGACTCGGCTGGCAAATTCGGGAATCTTGACTGGTTTCTCCTCATAGGTCAAATTGTTATCCAACTGAATTGCTTCTAATGGCACTGTGTCTCTCAAAGGTATGTCAGCCATCTCCGCGTGACACTTCTTCAACCGAGAAACGTGGAACACATCATGAACTCCTGTCAATCCTTCTGGCAATTCCAACTTGTAGGCCACTTCTCCCATACGCTCCAAAACTCGATATGGCCCTACAAATCGTGGCGCTAACTTCCACTTAACTCCAAAGCGCTTAATCCCTCGAAGTGGGGATACTCGAAGATAAGCTCTGTCTCCGACTTCGTAAACTGTCTCCTTGCGTTTAGAATCTGCGTAGCTCTTCTGCCTGGACTGGGCTACCTTGAGCCTATCACGAATCAACTTCACCTTCTGTTCAGACTCTTTAATCAGATCTGGTCCAAACAACCGGCGGTCTCCAACTTCATCCCATGACAACGGTGTCCTGCACCTCCTTCCGTACAGAGCTTCGAAAGGGGCCATCTTCAAACTGGTCTGATAGCTATTATTGTAAGAGAACTCTGCATATGGCAAATTATCATCCCAACTAGATCCATAATCTAGCGCACAAGCTCTCAGCATATCCTCCAAAATCTGATTGACTCTCTCGGTCTGTCCATCTGTCTGCGGATGAAAAGCTGTACTAAATTCTAGCCTAGTACCCAAAGTCTCATGCAACTGCTTCCAGAACTTTGAGGTAAACTGGGTTCCTCTATCTGATACGATACTCCTCGGAACTCCATGCAAACATACGATCCTGGTCATGTATATCTTTGCCAACTTAGCACTGGTGTAAGTGGTCTTTACTGGGATGAAATGAGCTACCTTCGTCAATCGATCAACTACAACCCAAATCGAGTCATAGCCTGGACGAGTCCTTGGTAATCCCGTGATAAAATCCATGCCTAGCTTATCCCACTTCCATTCGGGTATTGGCAATGGTTGTAACAATCCTGCTGGCTTCTGATGCTCTGCCTTTACTCTCTGACATACGTCACAAACTGCTACATACTCCGCAATATCCTTCTTCATTCTGGTCCACCAGAAAATATCCTTCAAATCCAAATACATCTTGGTATTTCCTGGGTGAATCGAATACGGTGAATCATGTGCCTCTTGCAGAATCAACTTTCTGATGTCCGGGTCATTGGGTACATAAACACGGTCTTCAAACCATAGGGTGTCGTGCTCATCCTCACGAAATCCTTTAGCTTCTCCTTGGCTCATTTTCTCTTTTATGGAAGCAATCTCCTTGTCAGATTTCTGAGCTTCTCTGATTCTATCCATCAAAGTTGACTGAATTTCCAAAGCGGCTACATAGCCTCTCGGAACTATTTCCAAACATAGTTCACGAAGATTTTCTGCTAACTCCTTGGGTATTTCTCCCGTCATTAACGTATTGACATGACTCTTACGACTCAATGCGTCAGCTACTACATTAGCTTTTCCGGGATGGTAATGCAATCTCATATCATAATCCTTGATGAGCTCCAACCATCTCCTTTGTCTGAGGTTCAACTCCTTCTGTGTGAAAATGTACTTCAAACTCTTGTGATCCATGTACACCTCACAATGATTTCCAATGAGGAAATGTCTCCATGTCTTCAATGCATGCACTACGACTGCTAAATCCAAATCATGCGTGGCATAATTCAATTCGTGAGGCTTCAGTTGTCGTGAAGCATACGAAACAACTCTTCCATCCTGCATAAGCACTGCTCCAAGTCCTCGACGTGAAGCGTCGCAATACACCTCATAATCCTTGGTTTGATCTGGCAAAATCAACACTGGTGAGGTAACCAAACGGCTCTTCAATTCCTGAAAACTTGCCTCACACTCCTCAGTCCATTTGAACTTAGTATCCTTCTTCAACAACTCCGTCATAGGCTTTGCAATCTTTGAGAAATTCTCAATAAATCTCCGGTAGTATCCTGCGAATCCAAGAAAACTCCGGATCTCTCCAACTGTTGTTGGGGCTTCCCACTTGGTCACGGTTTCAACTTTAGCGGGATCTTCTGCTATACCTTCAACGGATATAACGTGTCCGAGGAATCCTACTTCCTTCAACCAAAACTCACATTTGCCGAACTTGGCATATAATTGGTGTTCTCTGAGCTTTCTAAGTACCAAACGCAAATGCTCCTTATGCTCCTCTTCATTCTTCGAATATACCAGGATATCTTCAATGAACACTATGATGAACTTATCCAAAAACTCCATAAACACTTTGTTTATCATGTTCATAAAATAGGCAGGCGCGTTAGTCAGTCTAAAGGACATAACGGTATACTCATACAGCCCATACCTGGTGGTAAAAGCTATCTTCGGAATATCCTGTTCTTGAATCTTCAACTGGTGGTATCCTGATCGCAAATCGATCTTGGAAAACACTTTAGCTCCTTGCAATCGATCAAACAGATCATTGATCATTGGTAGTGGGTACTTGTTCTTGATCGTTACTTCGTCCAATCCTCGATAATCAACAACCATCCTTAACGATCCATCCTTCTTCTCCACTAGAAGTACTGGCGATCCCCAAGGCGAAGAACTTGGGCGAATATATCCCTTATCCAGTAACTCCTTAATCTGCTTCTTAATTTCCACCAAATCCTTTGCTGGCATCCTATATGGTCTCTTTGATATTGGCCCAGTGCCTGGCAAAAGCTCAATCAAAAACTCAATGTCTCTATCCGGTGGCATGCCTGGCAACTCTTCGGGAAATACATCAGGGAAATCCTTTACCACTGGTACTTCCTCCTGCACAACTCCTGTTAGGCAATTTACTTGGGTCCTCTTTGGCACATGCCGGGATACATACTTGATCCTTCTCCCTTCTGGTGTGGTAAGCAAAATTGACTTACTAGCACACTCAATATTCCCTTCATACTTTGATAACCAATCCATGCCTAATATCACATCCAATCCTTGAGATTCCAATACTACTAGGTCTGAGGGAAAAACATAGTTACCAATCCTTAATGGTAACGATCACACCATAGACTAGCCACATACTCTGCTCCTGGCGAGGTTACTAACATGGGTGACCTAAGGGCTTGGGTTGGTAGGTTATACTTATCCACAAATCCCCTTGAGATGTATGAACGAGATGCACCAGTATCAAAAAGAACGAGTGCAGTAAATGACTTAACCAAAAACTTACCTATTACTGCATCGGGCTGAGCTTCAACCTCCTCCACGCTAATGTGGTTCACCTGTCCCCTGTTGAAAGGGTTCGGCTTCTTCCCAGAACTTCCATTGCCATTTTGGCCTTCAGGACATTCATTTGCATAATGTCCTGGCTTCGAACACTTATAACAAGTGACGTGGCTCAAGTCCTTCTTGGCTGGGGTTGATGGGGTGTTGCGGTTCTGGCCATTTCTTCCTCCATTCCCATTACCATTCTTGGTGCCATTGTGATTGTGCGAGCTACCTACTCCATGGGTATGCTGAAAATGTCCTCCTGGCCTAGGGGTAAAACGTGGCTTCTGCTGAGCTCCTGAATTATACTTTCCTTGTCCATACTTCCTCTTGCGGTTCTCAATTTGCTGCTGCTTCCCTTCAATCATAAGAGCACGATCTACCAACTCCTAGTAGTTGTTGAAGGTGGCTACCATCAACTGCATACTCCACTCATCATTCAGTCCTTCCATGAATTTCTCCTGCTTAGCTGCATCCGTAGCAACGTCATCTGGGGCATAACGTGCTAGCTTACTAAACTCCTCCACATACTGGCCAACTGTCCGTCCTCCTTGGCGCAAGTTACGAAACTCACGCTTCTTCATGGCCATTGCTCCTGCTGAAACATGGGCAGTACGGAAAGCCTGCTGAAACTGGTCCCATGTGACAGTGTCGACTGAGAAGGTGGCTGTGAAATTCTCCCACCAGGATGCTGCGGGTCCTTCTAACTGATGTGCGGCAAACTTAACCTTCTCCGCATCTGTGCATCCTGCTGTGGTCAACTCCCTAGCTATCTTGCGGAGCCAATCATCTGCTACTATCGGCTCGGTGCTACTGGAAAACACCGGCGGATTCAGCCTAAGAAAACGGGCTAAGTGGTCAACAGGTGGTGGTGGTGGTGGTGGGTTGTTGTTTTTCCCCTGATTCTGATTCTGAACTAGCAACTGCATCAAGGTGTTCTGCTGCTGGATCAACTGGGTGAGCTCCGGCGGAAAGGCAAATCCGGGGTCACGTCTCGGAGGCATCTGAGGGTTTAGAAAAGATGAGATATAAGAATAGAGGGGGTCTAAAGAGAAAACACTACCCATATGCACATGAGGCAAAAGCAAACAATTCACTTCAGTCAAACAAACAAAGGCATACAATCGATCTAACTATCGCAAAGTGCTCGGACTACTATATTTACATGGTGGACTACTACTACTGATGAGGTGGTCTACTAGAAATATTCTACGGTTGTAGACTCCATGATATCTGCTCCTGCTTTATGAACATAGTCATCATTGCTACTATCTTGTTCCGAGTCGGTGCCGTCAATGATGATGTAGTCTTCCGGGCTAATCTGCTTGGGTTCTTCGTCTTCATCTACTGGTGTCGGGCCTCCCATAAATATGCCAATCTTCTTGATCAGATCGTCATTCTTCTCCACCAATACTTCAATTTCTTCTTCATAATCTTCGCATGTAGCCTTGAGTTCTTCCTCCAGTTCCTTGATTCTAGTCTTAGCCTTCTTCAGATCTATCATGTCGGCGCACATCTGATTCTCCTGTCGTCGAATGTGCTGGTTTAACTCCTGGATAAAAGCTGCGATTGATCTATCTATCCTTTTTTCCACACTTGTGCTTCAAAGTAGCACCATGATATAGCGAGTCTCATATATTGTGCTTCAAAGTAGCACCATGTTCTTCATATAGAGTCTCTTGAGTTATCACTTTCATATACTAGTGGGAATTTTTCATTATAGAACTTGGCTTGTATATTCAAACAATGGGCCTTCTCAAGTGCCCTAGGTCTTCATGAGCAAGCAAGTTGGATGCACACCCACTTAGTTTCTTTTGTTGAGCTTTCATACATTTATAGCTCTAGTGCATCCGTTGCATGGCAATCCCTACTCCTCGCATTAACATCAATCGATGGGCATCTCCCTAGCCCATTGATTAGCCTCGTTGATGTGAGACTTTCTCCTTTTTGTCTTCTCCACACAACCCCCATCATTATATTCTATTCCACCCATAGTGCTATATCCATGGCTCACGCTCATGTATTGCGTGAAAGTTTATGAGTTTGAAATTATTAAGGTATGAAACAATTGCTTGGCTTGTCATCGAGGTTGTGCATGATGAGAGCATTCTTGTCTGACGAAAATGGAGCATGACTAAACTATATGATTTTGTAGGGATGAACTTTCTTTGGCCATGTTACTTTGAGAAAACATAATTGCTTTGTTAGTATGCTTGAAGTATTATTATTTTTATGTCAATATGAACTTTTGTCTTGAATCTTTCAAATCCGAATATTCATATCACAAGTAAGAAGAATTACATTGAAATTATGCCAACTAGCATTCCACATCAAAAATTATCTTTTTTATCATTTACCTACTCGAGGACGAGCAGGAATTAAGCTTGGGGATGCTTGATACGTCTCCAACGTATCTATAATTTTTGATTGCTCCATGGTATATTATCTACTATTTTGGGCAATATTGGGCTTTATTATCCACTTTTATATTATTTTTGGGACTAACCTATTAACCGGAGGCCCAGCCCAGATTTGCTGTTTTATGCCTATTTCAGTGTTTTGAAGAAAAGGAATATCAGACGGAGTCGAAACGGAACGAAATCAACTGGAGAAGTTATTTTTGGAAGGAAACACACCTGATGGACTTGGACCTCACGTCAGAAGATACGGGAGCTGCCCACGAGGGTGGGGGGGCGCCCACCCCCCTAGGGAGCGCCCCCTGCCTCGTGGGCCCCCCGTGGCTCCCCTGACGTGCTTCTTCTGCCTATATAACTCCATATACCCTAAAACTTCCAGAACGGAGATTAGATCGGGAGTTCCGCCGCCAGAAGCCTCCGTAGCCACCAAAAACCAATCGGGACCCTGTTCCGGCACCCTGCCGGAGGGGGGATCCCTCACCGGTGGCCATCTTCATCATCCCGACGCTCTCCATGACGAGGAGGGAGTAGTTCTCCCTCAGGGCTGAGGGTATGCATCAGTAGCTATGTGTTTGATCTCTCTCTCTCATGTTCTTGAGACGATACGATCTTGATGTATCGCGAGCTTTGCTATTATAGTTGGATCTTATGTTTCTCCTCCCCCTCTTCTCTCTTGTAATGAATTGAGTTCCCCTTTGAAGTAATCTTATCGGATTGAGTCTTTATAGATTTGAGAACACTTGATGTATGTCTTGCGTGGGATAACCGTGGTGACAATGGGTTATTCTATTGATCCACTTGATGTATGTTTTGGTGATCAACTTGCGGGTTTCATGACATTGGGAACCTATGCATAGGGGTTGGCACACGTTTTCGTCGTGATTCTCCGGTAGAAACTTTGGGGCACTCTTTGAGGTCCTTTGTGTTGGTTGAATAGATGAATTTGAGGTTGTGTGATGCATATCGTATAATCATACCCACGGATACTTGAGGTGACATTGGAGTATCTAGGTGACATTAGGGTTTTGGTTGATTTGTGTCTTAAGTTGTTATTCTAGTACGAACTCTAGGGCTGTTTGTGACACTTATAGGAATAGCCCAACGGATTGATTGGAAAGAATAACTTTTAGGTGGTTTCGTACCCTACCATAATCTCTTCGTTCGTTCTCCGCTATTAGTGACTTTGGAGTGACTCTTTGTTGCATGTTGAGGGATAGCTATGTGATCCAATTATGTTAGTATTGTTGACGAAACTTACACTAGCGAAAGTATGAACCCTAGGCCTTGTTTCAACTCATTGCAATACCGTTTACGCTCACTTTTATCACTTGCTACCTTGCTGTTTTTATTATTTCAGATTACAAAAACTAGTATCTACTATCTATATTGGACTTGTATCGCCATCTCTTCGCCGAACTAGTGCACCTATACAATTTACCATTGTATTGGGTGTGTTGGGGACACAAGAGACTCTTTGTTATTTGGTTGCAGGGTTGCTTGAGAGAGACCATCTTCATCCTACGCCTCCTACGGATTGATAAACCTTAGGTCATCCACTTGAGGGAAATTTGCTACTGTCCTACAAACCTGTGCACTTGCAGGCCCAACAACGTCTACAAGAAGAAGGTTGTGTATTAGACATCATAGGGTTTCTGGCAGTGGCTATGACAACTGAACTCGTTGGTGTCGGATAGAAAATTTCGGTGGGGCCGAGTTTGACTTTTGGTTTGGGACATATGTGGATGTGAGAAAGTAATTGAGGGTTTTGGAGTATATCACTAAGCACTTTGAGCAAGCAAGCCATTAGGCAACACCTCATCCCCTCTTAATAGTATTGGCTTTTCCTATGGACTCAAGTGATCTTGGATCACTTAAAATGAAAATATGTAGAGTCCTGAGCTTTGAGCTTGAGCCAATTCTTTGTCCTTAGCATTTTGAGGGGTCCACTTTTCTCATCCATGTCATGCCAATCATTGAGCTTTCCTAAAATGTTTATCTTGAAATAGCATTAGCTCAATGAACTATATGTTGTTAGGAATTACCAAAACCGCCCAGGGATAGCTGCACTTTCAATCTCCTCTTTTTGGTAATTGATGACAACATATAGATCAAAGCTTCGACAAATGATAAATAAGATTGAAAAGACATCGTCGCTTTGAGAAGTATGTGATAAGCGAGAGCTCCCCCTAAATTTGTGCATTATTTAAAATTTGCTTTCGAATGCAAATGCACAATCGATTAGGATCATGGGTTACTCTTCCATGTCACATACATTTTGGTGGAGCGCTCAAAATGATAGAAGTTAAAGCATGCGCTCATCACCAAAACAAGTGAATGGTCATCTAGGATATAAGAAATAATATCATCCAACAAGCATTAAGGGTAGCATATGATCAAACACAAGATCAAACAAATATCTCACAAGTAGCTCACACAAGCACACAATAAAGTTTCAAACAAACCAAATAAGTGCAAAGAGAGATAAAAACCAACACACACTCTCTCGAAGCCTATGATCTATACATTTTTCTCCCCCTTTGCAACAAGTTACCAAAAAGTTCGAAAATGCATAGTGCTAAGTGACTCTCGGGCTTGATCTTTGGGAGGTGGTGTAGAGAGAACTCCAAGGACGAAGGCTTCCGATGAAGTAGTTGGAGCTGGTGGAGTAGCTGCTGGAGGTGGAACTGGAGCTGTAGCTGCTGGTGCTGATGTTGTAGCTCTAGTGTCTGTCACTATCACTGCAGCAGATCTCTGTCCTCTGGGCACTCTGGCAAAAGCATATGTGGTAGACTTTCCCTTCTTCTCCTCTGCTTCCTCCTGAAGTTGCTCAACTGCAGTTTGGATCTCAGTTACCTTGACATCCAGATCATAGAACTTCTGCTCAACAATCCTCTCCAAGCTCTCCTGGTTCTTGGTCAGGGTGGCCAAGCCCTTCTCAATCCTTAGGGTGGATTGGATTAGATATCCAAGCTGGTCTTGCTTGCTCTTCAAGAATACCTTAGATGCCTCCTCTGCTGTTGGCATCTTTGCAGCCTTCTCTACCTTAGCCTTCTCTCTCTTTTCATGTGCTTGAGCTGAAGATGGTTCATTTTCATCCATCACTACTGTATTGTCTTCAAATTCAGGATTGATGGGAAGGTGCTCCTTGTCCAAAAGATATGTGCATGTGCCCATCTTTGAGTTAATGAGCTCCTGAATTTGTGGGGCTGTCGGGACCCCGATTCCAAGTCACATCGATCTAGCCGGTAACACCTCATATCACTTTGTGGCCTCACGCACGGTATTCCCACGGGTGTCGCCTTACCATGGCCCGGGACCGTTTGCGCCTTTTGGCTCACGTATATGATAGTGTCGCTAGCATCCATATGACAGAGAACCCGAGCCGACATGGCTAGTCGTGAACCCAAAGCGGCACTAACCCATGGGGACAGGCATACATGAATCAACTTCGAACATGTCGGTCAGCAGCGTGTGAATCCGGGCTATAGCACTGGGCTAACAGGACTCCGGTAACCCGGGCTGTAGCAGGCTAGACAGGACTCCGGAGGTCACCGCGTGACATTTCCCCGAAGGTACAGACACAGGAAAGAAGTGAAACACATGCCGGCCAGTCAAGTATCATGAGCAGTAGTGCTGGGCTAGCAGGACTCTGGTGAACCGGGCTGTAGCGGACTACTATGGCTCATGGAAGTACAAGACTACATTTCCCCATAAGAGAGGCTGCCAAAGATTAACAACTAGATTGTCGGATCCCACACATACCAAGCATTTCAATCATACACACAATATGCTCGATATGTGTAAATACAACATGGCATCACAACATAACTCTACAACTCAAGTATTTATTCATTAGGCTCCAAGGAGCGAGATATTACAAACATGGGTCTCATGACCCAACAATCATAGCATATAATGCAAAGCACATGCGGAAGCTTAACATGTCTGAGTACAGACATCTACAAATGGAAAAAGGCTAAGAAGCCTGACTATCTACCAGATCCTGCCGAGGGCACAAGATCGTAGCTGAGGTATCAAGCTAAACGTCGAAGTCCACGTGGAACTACTAGCGAGACTGAAACCTCTCTGCAAAACATAAATTAAGCAAATGTGAGTACAATTGTACTCAGCAAGACTTACATCAGAACTAACTACATATGCATCGGTATCAACAAAGGGGGTGGTGGAGTTTAACTGCAGCAAGCCAGCTTTGACTCAGTGGATAACCTGAACTACGACTGCAAGCAACTCTTTTGAGGTGGCGCACACGAGTCCACATATTCACCATTCAATACACCACTATGGATACGCTCCCGTCTCCCTACGAGAAGGCCATCCATAGCACTCACACTTATCTTGCGAGTTTTAGAGTATCCACTTTCACTTGTCTATGAACTATTATAGGCAACCCAGAAGTCCTTTACCGTGGACACGGCTATTCGAATAGATCATTTATAACCCTGCAGGGGTGTACTTCTTCACATACGCTCTCACCACTTACCGCCGTTTACACGAAATGTACTCGGCAACCTTCAAGCAGAAGCCCAACGAGGGTGTCGGCCACGGCCTACCTAAACACTCAAGTCTCTAGTCCAGGTTTATCGCCTATCCAGGTTCCATCCGCAGGGAGTCCGGCCGAGGTTTCCACATACGGCCCCGAACGATGTGAACAGGGTTCCCGAGACACCAAACAGGCGCCCGGTACACCGTGCCACGGTGTATCTACCGCAACATAGCCCACCCCTAGGGTCAGCGCTACGCACAGCCGCCAACACATATCCTATAAACACCAGAAACTAGTTGCAACTCCTGGACAGAGGACAAGGGTGATCAAGAAGCCGAGAGGGTCCATTGGTTTCGGGCCCAATGCATGGTAGTAATTGTTTCATGGATCACAAACACAGAACTCAGTTCCTAAGAACGGTTTCAATGAGACAACCCACCATGTACTCCTACATGGCCTCTCACCGCTACCTTTACCAAATCATGTTCACACACTTAGCTCACACACAGTAGGACATGTTCATCACTGTTCCAATTCATCCCCGATGAATCAGCCCTGACACAACTCTAAGCAATAGCAGGCATGACAAACAAGCATGAATGAGTAGGCACATCAGGGCTCAAACAACTCCTACTCATGCTAGTGGGTTTCATCTATTTACTGTGGCAATGACAGGTCATGCAGAGGATAAGGGTTCAACTACCGCAGCAAGTAACAGTTGAATCGTTGTTGTCCTAATGTAGTAAAAGAGAGCTGGAGCGAGAGAGTGGGATTGTATCGGAATGAACTAGGGGGTTTTGCTTGCCTGGCACTTCTGAAGATATCATTGGGTCTTCATCAGTGTCAACGATCACAGCGTCGGTACAACGTCTATTGAGAGGGGACAACCACCGGCAACAGAGAAGGAACACAATCAATGCAATGCACAACATGATGCATGACAACGACATGGCAATATGTTGTTGATTGAGCTAATGCAACTAGCAACACAATTAAATGAAGTTGGTTTGAACCCAAAGTTCAAATTCAAACTCCATATGTGAGAGTTTAAATTCCATTTATATGAATTGGCCTAATCAGCAGCCATAAGTTGTTCTAACATGCATGAAAATGGTACAGATGGATTCCTTGAATTTTTCTGATAATTTTTAATATATAATTTATTTCATTTGGAGTTACGGTTGAATTTCTATGATTTTTGGAAGTTTCGGACATTTTCTGAATTAAATAAATCATTTCTAATTTATTTAAAATCCAGAAAGCATTACTGCGTCAGCCTGACGTCAGAATGATGTCATCAAGTCAACAGCGTCAGCCCAGGTCAAACCTGACGCTGGGACCCACTGGTCAGTGACTAGGCTAATTAACAGAGACTGTTAGTGCTAATTTAATCCTAACTAAAGTGTCAGTGGGGCATGGGCCCACATATCAGTAGCTAAGCTAAATTAGCTAGGATTAGTTAATCCTAATCTAGGTTAGTTAGCAAGGCAGCCCCACCTGTCATTGAGCCAGGGGAGGTCAAACCCCTTGGTCAACTGGGCTAACGCGCCGGCGTTTAGCCGCCGGCGGGAGCAAACGAGGCGGAGGGCGCGAGATTGCTCCTTCGGCGCCCAAACGAGCAGCGGAGGGCACGCGCGGGGAGCTGGGGCTCGCCTGCATCCAGGGCGGCATGCGGCAGCAGCGGGGACGGCCGGAGCTCGCCGGAAACGAGCTCGGGGCGGCGCCCGCGTTCGGGTGTTTGTGGCTACGGGGCTGCAGTGCACGAGCTAGCGAGATGAGGCGCTAGCGGGGGCCTACGCGATGCGGTGAGTGGGTTGGACACGTCGGGCGGACCATTTGGTCGCCGGAGTCGCGTCGGCGGCGAGCGCAGGCGGCGGCGGGTTCGGGCGTAGGCGGTCCGATGGCTACGGAGGCCTACGGGGAAGAAGAGAGGGATGGGCAGGGTCGGAGGCTCACGGCGAGTCGGACGAGGGGGTCAGCGAGCTCGGAGACGGTCCGGAGCAGTCGGGGCGGCAAGGAGGATCTTCGGCGACTGGCGAGGAAGAAGATGATGTTGGCGGCATCACAGGGCTTCCGGCGCCTTCCGCCTTGGTGAGGAGGAAGAGGGGAACGAGGCGGGGCTTCTTGGCGTGTCGGCGAGGCGTGGGGTGGCCGGTGGCCGTGGTAGAGCACGGCGGCTCCCTCTGGTGCGCTCGGGAAGAGAGGGAGAGGGAGCCAGAGGAGTGGAGGAGCTGCGGACATGAGAGAAAGAGGTCGGGGGGCGCGTGGCGACGCATGGAGGCGTCCAGGGCGAAACGGCAAGCAGGAGGTGGCCGTCGGTGGCCGTGCGCGTGCTGGCGCACCGCGGGCACACGCCCATCCTCCTGGCAAAGGAGGAAGACGACAGGGGAGGGGGGCCAGGTGGGCTGGGCCGGCCACTTGGGCCGCCAGGTAAGTTCCAGGTGAGCCTCTGTTCTCTGTTTTCTATTTTCTGTTTTATATTTTTTTGCAACTTTGTGGCTTTTCTAAAAATGCTTAGGCACTATGAAAAATCACCAAACTGCTCATGACCACTGTTTAGCATATAACCAACATGGAACATTTTAGTTTAGGATTATTTGGACATCTAAAATATTCTATAGCATTTAAATGCCCAAATGCAAATAGAGTATGATTTAATTCAGTGACCCTATGATGTCCTAGAAATATGTGCACCATTTTTGTCAGAGGTTCTAGACCAAGGAAAGGATGATGAACATTTTTAGAAGGGCATTTCAGGTTCATTGAAAATATTTTATTTGGACCCTAGTTGAATTTCATTTGCTGCTAGGGTTTATCAGCCCCCATTTCAAAGTTAATAAAATTTAGACATGATGCATCCAGGCTAATGCAAGGCAGGCAAGGCCTGAACTGGGGCTGTGACAGCTCACCCCCACTAAACAAGAATCTCGCCCCGAGATTCAGGTGTAGGGTAAGATGAAAGGGGAACACAAACTAACATAATCTTCATGGTCCAGGTTGCACTTCATAAAGGCGTTGATTCAATCACCATCTTTGTCTCGTCGTCTTGCTCCGAGAACTCCATCCAACATGATGACGACAGAAAGAAAGGAAAACCCTACAGGAATCGATCTCCTCGAAGATCGAGCACTCAAGATCAGCTCATGGAATGAGACGTAAGAACATCTCTTGAGTTGAGACATAGCACACGCATCAGGAGCAATGGAAAGAGGTAAATGACAAAGGTTCAATTGGATAGGCAACAATTCCACGCTGGAGTAAGATGGTGCATGGTTTCAAAGTAGCGAGGAGATAATTAGCATGATACCATAACGAGACATCTTAAAGATGGTGACTCGCAGAAATATTCCCTTAAGTGGCAAAAAGAATTACTTTTGATTCAGAGATCATTGAAACTCTTCTCACCAGCCTGAGGCAATCACAAACGATCGCGTGAAGGAGCTTGAAGAAATGGCATACTCATACTAGAATGGATGATGTGGACTACCTTGTTGAAGAAAACGTGATGGATGATTTGATTATCATCGGAAATAGATGGAACCCGTGGTAGGACCACTTTGAAGATGATCCTGATCAGTAATTACTGAGAAGGGTAGTCCGTAGTAGGATGACACAATGGAGGTGCAAGCTGGGAACAAAATGCAAATGCTGGGAATGATTCTAGTAACTGGGGAGAAACCCAACAGTAGAGAGAGATTCCACTGTTTGAAAGGTTATGGCATAATCGAAGAAACTGAGAACGGATCTCAGTTAATGCCGACGATAAATCCTAGTGCTTACGCGTGCTCTCAAGAACTTGAGCAATTCCGTATTAATCAAGGTTTTACCAATATCCGTGTCAAGGATCCTGGCAACACAACATGCTACCATGATGAATAATGGTGGAAGATGCAGATGAAAAGAAAGATAACACTTTCTCAGATTTCACCTTAGCGAGGCCAAGGGATCAAAATCTGGATGATCGACCGAGAGACATTTAGCACTCCGCTTCTAATGTTCTCCTTGATATGCTAGTGTATCCCATTCACAGATATGGTTTGATATATAGAACGTCAAGTAAAAGACCGGACTTCAGGAGCACAAGAATCCGTAAGGATTAACTACGGAGGTAAATCCTATGAAATCCTCATGAGAAGGTGGCCAACTTTCTTCAATCGAGATACTACAATAATAGGTCTTCTGGCTGGATGTGTTGGCCACGACATCCACTTTACCGGTTATCGAGAGACCAATATTATAGTTCTTGGAAAAATGCTCCAACCATCATATCTGTTGAGATTCAGATCTGGTTGGTGTCAGGATATTCCAGACTCATCAAGTCTAGAAAGGAAAATGAGGGTTTGCAACACAAATCGACGAGACAACGTTGCGAGATTCTTGGGGGAATGAACTACGGTAGTAAGCTCCAAAACATGAGCCGGTTCTGCTACAAGCATGTGAACATGCTGTCCTTGACAAGCATGGTCACCTGGTAGTCTTAAAATGAAACACTGCCGAGTTCAGGGGGAACCATCAACGAGGATATCGAAGTCCTTGCGTAGGTCTAACTCTTAAGAAGAAACTTCTTCTCCTTGAACAAATCAATCAGTGGCTTGGTGTGCTAGGGATACGTATAGAATGTAGATGATCAGCCTATCAGACCATAGAATACTTCACACATGCATGACTGACTTGGGATGATTCCAGAGGAAGCAAAAACAAACTTTCTCGAATTCACGGCGGCAACTTATATCAGATGCACATGAATTAGAGGAAGTCACATCTTTCAGCTGGACATATGCTTCATGATCGGGACATGAGGGCAATGCTTATAAAGTTTCCAACACTAGTGTAATGTTCAACGTGAATCATGGGGGAGACAAAATGCTGCTGATGGGCTCAACAGCAACTCATCGGAATCTCCATATCACTGGACTTCAACCATCATGTGAACACGGTGATAGCATTGGTCAGACCAAAAGATGTAATGGTGTATGCTCGAGGGATCAACCAAGAGTAAGACAACATTACGAACATCGTTGGTTCTGAGTTGACTTGACGATAGCCCATACTCAAGTCAAGGTTTTGACAAGGCAATAGATCCAACAACTGATCACGAGGACCAATCGATGAAGATATCATCTTTCTTCAACACACACACACACACACAAAAGATATCCCTTAACATGAACTAAGTCAGACAAGCTTTATCTTCCAACTCTCCAAGTTGTTGTTTAGCTCAACCAACTAGCTCATGGATATCCAACACAGATTCTTGGAGAAGAGGTGATTTATAAGAAAACCCATTTAATCACGAACTCAACATACCGGTCAGGTGACAACCAGGTAATACTTCCGAGAAGATCTTCGGAAATAACGAACCACCGATATGTTACTAAGCTCGAGAACAATCTTGCTTTTCAGGGCAAGACGATATGATCAAATAAGCAAGGATAGACACAGTCCCAACTCTTGATCGAAGAGTGCACCAGGGAAAAGGACTAGGTATCACGATCAATCTTAGAATGATGATTCAATAACCAACACGCTAAGAATGAGAATATTGTCCATTAACTACCAAGCAACGAGGTTGCTAGGAGTATCGATTTCACACATCACAGTTCACTTGTCGGCATTCCGGTTATCGCAACACGGGACCGAGGAATGAACGATGATGGCGAGAGTATCACTGCATCAAGAATTCATAAGATAAGGTGCAATTCTCATGATGTTCCTGACATAAAAGTGGGTAATACTTCAGGGTAGAACAGAATCAAAGCTTGATTGCATTTGATCTGCGGAATACAACTGCTTTGACCCAATCCTGGATATGGATGAGGTACTAGAGTTTGTTTCTCCTAGTCATTCTGAAATAGAACGGCTTGACGAACCACAAGAATACTAGGCATCGATAACACGAATGCACGACATAAACTTGGCTATCAACTGATAGACAAGGACCGGAATACAACTACAGAGGGACAACTCAAGGAACATATATCTTTCTGAGTTGTGGATGCATAGGTTAGTATGTCGAACAAGTTCAACATATTTCTTCTGGATAACCCATGCTGAGAGGTAGGACTGGAAGAGTCACAATTATGAATGGAGAACTCATCAGGAGCACTCTGTCATGAACTTTTGGTTCAAAAGAACTCCTGCCAAGAATGGTCCATGATAATTGGAAGAAGGATGTACCACGAACCTCGAGGACTATCGCAAAGGTTACTAATATCCTAAAGGAACTAGCAACACTATCAACATGAGATAATTAGGGTGAATCTCGGGTTCAAGAACCCATGAATAGAATACCTACCACTACATGGCATCACGGAATGCTTCCGAGAATGGTGGCCAGAATCATCACACCGGAACACAAAACATGGCTAGATTACTAGGTGACTCCCTAAAACACCTAGGGTCATAATAATAGCTCCAACATATATGTTGAGACAACAGAGTACCTCAACTCACCGATTAGTGTGATTAATCTAGCCCAAATGGACATCAGGAATAGGAGGAAGGGGTTTGCAAATGCATCAGACTATTTAGAAACCTGGAATGACTCCGACAGCATAACGGCTGTAAATGCTCAAAACGATTTGAGACATCCTGCAAAATAGTGGCGTAACCACTTAACATCATCATATCAAGGGTCTGATTTGACTGACAACATACTAAAATTAGTAGAAACTGAACTGAAACTCGAATCCAACAATCCTATAAGTCTACGGATTAGTAACACGTCATCCTGATAGATAGATGAGAAGGCCTAGTTCTTAATCCCCGTAGAAGAGAAGAGGATGACTCAGATCAGAAGGGCATAAGATATAAGGAGTAAAAAGAGCCTTACGTTCCCTTCCACAATCAATTCCCTTATATAACTAAAGCATTTCTAGACTCAACTTCGACCAGTTGGCTTGGTAAACCTACAGGCAGTCAGGCTCTGATACCAAACGTTGTCAGGACCCCGATTCCAAGTCACATCGATCTAGCCGGTAACACCTCATATCACTTTGTGGCCTCACGCACGGTATTCCCACGGGTGTTGCCTTACCATGGCCCAGGACCGTTTGCGCCTTTTGGCTCACATATATGATAGTGTCGCTAGCATCCATATGACAGAGAACCAGGGCCGACATGGCTAGTCGTGAACCCAAAGCGGCACTAACCCATGGGGACAGGCATACATGAATCAACTTCGAACATGTCGGTCAGCAGCGTGTGAATCCGGGCTATAGCACTGGGCTAACAGGACTCCGGTAACCCGGGCTGTAGCAGGCTAGACAGGACTCCGGAGGTCACCGCATGACATTTCCCCGAAGGGACAGACACAGGAACGAAGTGAAACACATGCCGGCCAGTCAAGTATCATGAGCAGTAGTGCTGGGCTAGCAGGACTCCGGTTAACCGGGCTGTAGCGGACTACTATGGCTCATGGAAGTACAAGACTACATTTCCCCATAAGAGAGGCTGCCAAAGATTAACAACTAGATTGTCGGATCCCACACATACCAAGCATTTCAATCATACACACAATATGCTCGATATGTGTAAATACAACATGGCATCACAACATAACTCTACAACTCAAGTATTTATTCATTAGGCTCCAAGGAGCGAGATATTACAAACATGGGTCTCATGACCCAACAATCATAGCATATAATGCAAAGCACATGCGGAAGCTTAACATGTCTGAGTACAGACATCTACAAATGGAAAAAGGCTAAGAAGCCTGACTATCTACCAGATCCTGCCGAGGGCACAAGATCGTAGCTGAGGTATCAAGCTAAACGTCGAAGTCCACGCGGAACTACTAGCGAGACTGAAACCTCTCTGCAAAACATAAATTAAGCAAACGTGAGTACAATTGTACTCAGCAAGACTTACATCAGAACTAACTACATATGCATCGGTATCAACAAAGGGGATGGTGGAGTTTAACTGCAGCAAGCCAGCTTTGACTCAGTGGATAACCTGAACTACGACTGCAAGCAACTCTTTTGAGGTGGCGCACACGAGTCCACATATTCACCATTCAATACACCACTATGGATACGCTCCCGTCTCCCTACGAGAAGGCCATCCATAGCACTCACACTTATCTTGCGAGTTTTAGAGTATCCACTTTCACTTGTCTATGAACTGTTATAGGCAACCCAGAAGTCCTTTACCGCGGACACGGCTATTCGAATAGATCATTTATAACCCTGCAGGGGTGTACTTCTTCACACACGCTCTCACCACTTACCGCCGTTTACACGACATGTACTCGGCAACCTTCAAGCGGAAGCCAACGAGGGTGTCGGCCACGGCCTACCTAAACACTCAAGTCTCTAGTCCAGGTTTATCGCCTATCCAGGTTCCATTCGCAGGGAGTCCGGCCGAGGTTTCCACATACGGCCCCGAACGATGTGAACAGGGTTCCCGAGACACCAAAGGGGCGCCCGGTACACCGTGCCACGGTGTATCTACCGCAACATAGCCCACCCCTAGGGTCAGCGCTACGCACGGCCGCCAACACATATCCTATAAACACCAAAAACTAGTTGCAACTCCTGGACAGAGGACAAGGGTGATCAAGAAGCCGAGAGGGTTCATTGGTTTCGGGCCCAATGTATGGTAGTAACTGTTTCATGGATCACAAACACAGAACTCAGTTCCTAAGAACGGTCTCAATGAGACAACCCACCATGTACTCCTACATGGCCTCTCACCGCTACCTTTACCAAATCGTGTTCACACACTTAGCTCACACACAGTAGGACATGTTCATCACTGTTCCAATTCATCCCCGATGAATCAGCCCTGACACAACTCTAAGCAATAGCAGGCATGACAAACAAGCATGAATGAGTAGGCACATCAGGGCTCAAACAACTCCTACTCATGCTAGTGGGTTTCATCTATTTACTGTGGCAATGACAGGTCATGCAGAGGATAAGGGTTCAACTACCGCAGCAAGTAACAGTTGAATCGTTGTTGTCCTAATGCAGTAAAAGAGAGCAGGAGCGAGAGAGTGGGATTGTATCGGAATGAACTAGGGGGTTTTGCTTGCCTGGCACTTCCGAAGATATCATTGGGTCTTCATCAGTGTCAACGATCACAGCGTCGGTACAACGTCTATCGAGAGGGGACAACCACCGGCAACAGAGAAGGAACACAATCAATGCAATGCACAACATGATGCATGACAACTACATGGCAATATGTTGTTGATTGAGCTAATGCAACTAGCAACACAATTAAATGAAGTTGGTTTGAACCCAAAGTTCAAATTCAAACTCCATATGTGAGAGTTTAAATTCCATTTAAATAAATTGGCCTAATCAGCAGCCATAAGTTGTTCTAACATGCATGAAAATGGTACAGATGGATTCCTTGAATTTTTCTGATAATTTTTCATATATAATTTATTTCATTTGGAGTTACGGTTGAATTTCTGTGATTTTTGGAAGTTTTGGACATTTTCTGAATTAAATAAATCATTTCTGATTTATTTAAAATCTAGAAAGCATTACTGTGTCAGCCTGACGTCAGAATGATGTCATCAAGTCAACAGCGTCAGCAACGGTCAAACCTGATGCTGGGACCCACTGGTCAGTGACTAGGCTAATTAACAGAGATTGTTAGTGCTAATTTAATCCTAACTAAAGTGTCAGTGGGGCATGGGCCCACATGTCAGTAGCTAAGCTGAATTAGCTAGGATTAGTTAATCCTAATCTAGGTTAGTTAGCAGGGCGGCCCCACCTGTCATTGAGCCAGGGGAGGTCAAACCCCTTGATCAACTGGGCTAACGCGCCGGCGTCTAGCCGCCGGCGGCAGCAGACGCGGCGGAGGGCGTGGGATTGCTCCTCCGGCGCCCAAACGAGCAGCGGAGGGCACACGCGGGGAGCTGGGGCTCGCCCGCATCCAGGGCTCGCCCGCTTTGGTGAGGAGGAAGAGGGGAACAAGACGGGGCTTCTTGGCGTGTCGGCGAGGCGTGGGGTGGCCGGTGGCCGTGGTAGAGCACGGCGGCGCCCTTTGGTGCGCTCGGGAAGAGAGGGAGAGGGAGCCAGAGGAGGGGAGGAGCTGCGGGCGTGAGAGAAAGAGGTCAGGGGGCGCGTGGCGACGCATGGAGGCGTCCAGGGCGAAACGGCAAGCAGGAGGTGGCCGTCGGTGGCCGTGCGCGTGCTGGCGCACAGCGGGCACACACCCATCCTCCTGGCAAAGGAGGAAGACAACAGGGGAGGGGGGCCAGGTGGGCTGGGCCGGCCACTTGGGCCGCCAGGTAAGTTCCAGGTGAGCCTCTGTTCTCTGTTTTCTATTTTCTGTTTTATATTTTTCTACAACTTTGTGGCTTTTCTAAAAATGCTTAGGCACTATCAAAAATCACCAAACTGCTCATGACCACTGTTTAGCATATAACCAACATGGAACATTTCAGTTTAGGATTACTTGGACATCTAAAATATTCTATAGCATTTAAATGCCCAAATGCAAATAGAGTATGATTTAATTCAGTGACCCTATGATGTCCTAGAAATATGTGCACCATTTTTGTCAGAGGTTCTAGACCAAGGCAAGGATGATGAACATTTTTAGAAGGGCATTTCAGGTTCATTGAAAATATTTTATTTGGACCCTAGTTGAATTTCATTTGCTACTAGGGTTTATCAGCCTCCATTTCAAAGTTAATAAAATTTAGACATGATGCATGGAGGCTAATGCAAGGAAGGCAAGGCCTGAACTGGGGCTGTGACAGGGGCATGCCCACAACTTCTCTTCTGGTCAACAACAGTCCTCTTGATTGTCTCAACAATCAGGCTCATGACCTTGAGCTTCTGTGGGACATCAAATATGTGTAGCAAGTTTATAGCATGTCCTCTGATCATCTTGTGATCACCTGACTTGGGTAGCAGTGTGTGCCTTAATATCCAATTGATTGTTGGCACACCAGACAACAGGTAATGGACAGATCCAAACTTATGTGTATCCAAGGCAGCATCTGGGATCTCCTTGTACATGTTGGCCATAGTGTTGTGGTCTTTCTTCTTCTCAGCATATACATCCAAGTCATCCTCACTTTCTTTTGGGGCATTGATCAACTGAGCTCATTCATCAACAGACGATTGTTACCTAGTACCCTCAGACATCCAAACGATCTTCCCATCTGGATAGAAATGGGCAGTGGAGTAGAACTGCATGATCTACTCATCATTCCACTTGGTGAGCTTTTGTGCAACGAATTCATCAACTCCACATGCCTTAAAACCGTCATACACTCTAGGATAGTGATCTTCATTCTTCTGGATGTACTCCCAGTCTACCCATTTCATGTCACAAACAATGGGCTTCTTGTCAAGCAACACTGTCTCATAGAAGTCCTGTTGTTCCTTAATGTGAAACCTGTAGTCCACAGCAGTTCTTCTCCTGATAGCATATGGATCAGACTCTCTCCATAGTCTCAATCTTGCATCCTTCCTGATTTTCATGTTTTCTGCAACTGGATGTGCACCATTGTGGTCAGGGATCTTGGGTTTCAGCTTCCTCAACACAACAGAATCATCTTCTTCTTCTTCAGCAGCTTGAGGCACTGGGGCCTTGTTCTTCTCTTCTGCAGGTATGTTCCTAGTGCTCCTCTTGGGTTTTGGCTTTGGAGCTGGAGCAGCAGCCTTGGGAGCAGCTTTGGGCTTTGATGGAGCAGCCCCTAATCTGATTGCATCTCCCATGAGCTTTTGAGCTTTGGGTGCTGGTGCAGCATCCTCTTCCTCTTCATCATCATCTCTCATGATTGATGATCTGCCAAGCACTTTGGCAGTGGTCTTCTTGACCCTTTCCTTCCTTTTCTTGCCTTCTCCAACTGCCTTTTCAGATGGCTTGGAGGTTTCAGCAGTGGATGCTCTGGCCTTAGACATGGGGACTCTCTTTGCTGGTGCATTCTTATGCATCCCTGGCTTGACTGTAGCAGCTGAGCCATACTCCTTTTTCAGCACCTTTTTCTTCGAGCTAACTTCTTCCTCAACAGCCACATAATCCTCATCCTATGAATCCGAGGTCTTTTTCTTTCTTGTTCTGGTGGCTGCCTTTGGCAAGTTACTTGGTGTGCTCCTGCTGCCATCATCAGATGAACTAGAGGGACTAGTGCCCTCACTCAGTTGAACCTGCTCCTCAGACTTGTTCTGGCTATCACTTTGGTCAGACATCATGCAGGCAAACTGTCAGCAGACCCTGTGAATAGATTATAGATGAGGTAGAGTAGATGAGCATCACAAAGTACAGGAGTTTTGCAAAAAGGATGACTTAAAAACTTAGTTTTAGTTCTTCATAGAAAGCATTTCGGATCTACCGATTTGTAAACTTGGTGATACCGAAGCAATTTTTGGAACCTAAACTAGTGAACTCGGTCAGACCGAGTCACAGTTCGGTGGCACCGAGACTGCTAGGGTTTCACAGAGAATTGAACTCGGTCACACCGATTTGCAATTTTCGGTCAGACCAAAAACACGTGTGCTCTGGCCTAAGCCAAAATCGGTGAGACCGATTTCTACAACTCGGTCGGTCCGAGATGAATTTGGCGGAGACCTAACCCTAAATTTTCAAATCAAAACTAAGCTATGGGATGTTTTCGCTGGACAGGATGATTTCAATCGTGGCAAAGATCATGGAAAAGCAATGTGCTAAGAATCAGAGTTAAGGATTAGCACAATGATCAAGTTCATACCCTAGTTCGGCGACGAACTTGCTACGGCGGCAATGGTGGTGAAGATTTCCGTTGACGGCGGTGGAGACCAGCGGCGGGAGGTCGCTGGCGACGAGAGGACGATCCGGAGACCCGAGGAGGCAGAGTAGGTTATGCGCGGGCGAGGAGGTTCGGAAAAATTTCCAAATTTTGGCCCATCGGTATATATAACCTGACCCTGTCGGTGTGACCGAAGGAACGACTAGGTGGCACCGAGATGCAAAACTGCAAGCAGTTACTGCAACTCGGTGTGACCGAAAGGCTCTAATTGATTGCACTGAGATTGAAAACCCTAGATCAACTTAGTGACTCGGTAGGACCAAAAAGGATGAATCGGTCAGACCGAGATGCACAAAGAGGTTTTGGAGGTTTAAGTCTATGACAAATCAGGAACTCCGAGTGCTCCTCACACCGAGTGGTTCGAATCTGACTTGATCAAACTTTGTGATGTAGCATGAATAGAGTTTCAGACGAGGAAAACATAGATAGCTAGAGAGAGTTCTTAGGCATTCTTGTCCATCCATTTGGCAAAAAGAGAAAGAGCCAAACAATCAAAAAAACAAATGGATGTCCCCGAATGAGTAAGATATGCAACCAATATGCTCACACAATAAAATGGCAAATGAAATATGTGACAAAGCATGCACAAACACTCTAGCATCTATCAAGCAATTTGGCGATGACTAGGTCATCTGTATATGAGTATATTGACTTAGGATTCAAATGAGAACATTTGATCATAGGTCATACTCATCGTTTAAGCACAAGTGGGGTTACCACTTTTACATAAAGCATTATTGTGTTCACACCATTAGAGTTGATTTAGCTCAATTGGTTAGAGTAAAGCTCCCCTAGATGTGATATCCCCCTAAGAGGGATGAACTAACCTTGGGTTTTGTCGATGATGACTTCATGTAGGTGTTGAAGATGTAGATGCTCAATGTTGATGTATATCATTTGGAGCAATCCTTTGGAGTGAGTTGCACTTTCAATACCTACACGGGTTAGTCCCACAAGGAACAAACAAGGATATCCAAAGACATAGAGTGATGCATACACAAGATGATGTCCATGAAAGCATTAGGTTACCTTGTCCCTTGTCTTACCAACAAGAGGGTTTGTGACTCCTTGAACTAGTGCAAGATATGGAAGTTGTTTGCACTTGTTCTCGCCAAAATGATAAGAGTGAAGTATGTTGGCGGAGTCACCCTCAAGAACTCTATAATTCTTCTTCTTCTGGATCCACACCATCTTGATGGGAACCCTTGGAGTTGTATTTGTACTTGATGAAGTAGAACTTGATGTGGTCTTGGGAACCCACTTGACCAAGGCCTTGGGTGCTTCTTCAAATGCATCAATCTCCTCTTGAAGCTTTTCCTTGCCTTTTTGCTTGTGGTCTTGTGGTGGAAGATCATCTTGAGCTTGTATCCCTTTGAAAGAAGTAGGATCATACTTCTCTTGTTGAGGAACAAACTTCGTCTTGGGGTATTGATCTTCTTCCCACTCAACTCCATTGGCATTGAACTTTCGTTCAAAACCAACACCTTGATTCTTCCGGTGTCTTCCTTGCTTGCGTACAATTTCCTCAAATTGCTTGCTCCCGGCAAGGTCTTGTAAACACCTTTCTCTATAATTCCCTTCAATAAGCTATTTTCTTTCTCAAGTGTAACTTGGCTAAGAGAATCATTACTGGAATCAAGAGAACTACTAGAAGCAACAATATTGGATTTAGCATGATTGTTGTTACTACTAGATGAAGAATCTTTCTTGCTCTTGTTGCTAGATGTAACTTGTGGCATGTAAGTAGACAAGAGTAAACGCTTGGCAATGTAAGAAGAACTTTTCTTGCGGAGATCATCATTGATTGCCTTTAAAAACTCATGCTCTTGCTCAAGGTTGAGCTTTTCAAAGCATAGCTTATCATGAGTCTTTAAAAGTTCTGGATGATTTTTCAAGGTAGTTTCATGAGCTACCTTAAGAGTGTTTAGTTCTTTAGTTAGACTCTCAATCTCCTTCTTATCATCATCATTCGTTTTATCTTGATTAGCATGATTAATTGACGTTTCATCATAGTTTTCATCACTAGAGTTGTCAACAAGTAAATCATCATCACCTAGCAAATCATCTTCATCACTATTGAAATCAACATACTCGGGATGTGTTACCTTTGGACCTTTGGCCATGAAGCACCTTCCAATTCCTTCATTTGGTGAGTCAAATATGTCGTAGGAGTTGGTTGACACAAGTGCTAGACCGGCAACACCTTCATCTTGAGTATATTCGGAGTCGGAGTGATTGTCGGAGTCGGAGCCGGATACCCATTCACCAACATGAGCTTAATGTCTTATTTTTGTGTAGATCCTTGATGACTTTTCTTTCCTTTCTGAATCCTTGCTTCTCCGAGAGGGTTTTCGTTCATAACGATCATCTCTACTCCTCCTTTCTCTTGGTTGTGATTCTTCTCTTCTACTTCTTCTTTTGGGAGAATCCTCTCTTCTTCTGTAGGGAGCCGTACACTCATTGGAGTAGTGTCTGGGTCTTCCACAATTGTAGCAATTACGCTCACGACTAGAAGATCTTTTGTCATTGTAGGACCTTGACTTGGAACTTCTTTCTTTGCTTCTACTCTTGTAGAACTTGTTGAAGTTCTTTACCATTAGGCTCAATTCTTCATTGAAGGTTTGTTTCTCGCTTGATGATGTGGGAGCATCACATGAGGCTTTGTAAGCGCCACTTGACTTGTTGTGAAGCTCTTCCTTATCCTTGAGTGACATCTCATGAGCAACAATTCTTCCAATGACTTCCGTTGGCTTGAGATCTTTGTAATTGGGCATAATTTGGATCAATGTGCACACAGTATCATATTTTCCATCCAAGGCTCTTAGGATCTTCTTGATGATGAATGTGTCGGCCATCTCTTCACTTCCTAAGCCGGCAATCTCATTTGTGATGAGAGCAAGCCTAGAATACATTTCAGCGACACCTTCACCATCCTTCATTTTGAACTTATCAAGTTGACTTTGAAGCACATCCAATTTGGATTCCTTGACGGAGTCGGTACCTTCATGCATGTCAATCAAAGTATCCCAAATTTCCTTTGCATTCTCAAGACGGTTGATTTTGTTGAATTCTTCGGGGCACAATCCGTTGAAGAGAATATCACAAGCTTGAGCATTGTATTGTAACATCTTCAACTCTTCTGCGGTAGCTTCATGGTTTGGTTCTCTCCCATCAAAGAATTCACCTTGCAAGCCAATACACACAATAGCCCAAACGGCGGGGTTATGTCCAAGAATATGCATTTTCATCTTATGCTTCCAACTAGCAAAATTTGTACCATCAAAGTAAGGACCTCTACGGTGGTAATTTCCCTCGCTAGATGTCATACTCTCATAGGTTATGAAACCAAGGCTATGACCACCAAAAGCTATCGAAATCAAAGCAAATGGAGACCAAAGCTCTCATACCACTTGTAGGATCGAAAGTATGTCTAGAGGGGGTGATTAGAATACTTGACCAAATAAAAATCTAGCCTTTTCCCAATTTTAGTTCTTGGCAGATTTTAGCAACATAGCACAAGTCAAGCAATCAACCTACACATGCAATTCTAAGAGTATAGCAGCGGAATGTAAAATAATTGCATATGAAGGTAAAGGGATGAGTTTGAGGGAGCAAACACAATTGGAGACACAGAGATTTTTGGCGTGGTTCCGATAGGTGGTGCTATCGTACATCCACATTGATAGAGACTTCAACCCACGAAGGGTAACGGTTGCGCGAGTCCACGGAGGGCTCCACCCATGAAGGGTCCACGAAGAAGCAACCTTGTCTATCCCACCATGGCAGTCACCCATGAAGGACTTGCCTCACTAGGGTAGATCTTCACGAAGTAGGCGATCTCCTTGCCCTTACAAACTCCTTGGTTCAACTCCACAATCTTGTCGGAGGCTCCCAAGTGACACCTAGCCAATCTAGGAGACACCACTCTCCAAGAAGTAACAAATGGTGTGTTGGTGATGAACTCCTTGCTCTTGTGCTTCAAATGATAGTCTCCTCAACACTCAACTCTCTCTTATAGGATTGGATTTGATAGAAAGAAGATTCGAGTGGAAAGCAACTTGGGGAAGGCTAGAGATCAAGATTTATGTGGTTGGAATGGAATATCTTGACCTCAACACAAGTGTAGGTGGTTCTCTCTCAGAAAATATATTGTAAGTGTAGGCATGTTCTGATGGCTCTCCCCATGAATGAAGAGTGGGTGGAGGGGTATAAATATCCTCCACACAAAATCTAACCGTTACACACAAATCACCAAACTCTATGGGACCGAATCATGAAACTCGGTCAGACCGATTTAGTTCAAAATGTGAACGTTAGGATTCTCGGTGGGACCGACATGTCAACTCGGTGGGACCGATTTCGTTAGGGTTAGGGCATAACGTAATCTCGGTGAGACCGATTACACAAACTCGGTGAGACCGATTTTGGTAATGGACTAACAGAGAGTTGGTCAGGCAAACTCGGTGGGACCGATTCGCTCATCTCGGTTGGACCGAAGTGTTACGAAAGGGAAACAGAGAATTTACATTGCAATCTCGGTGGGACCGATCGCTCATCTCGGTTTTACTGAAACGTTACGAATGGAAACAGAGAGATTACAATCCCATCTCGGTGTGACCGAAAAGACTAGGGTTTCTGGCAGTGGCTATGACAACTGAACTCGGTGGCGCCGGATAGAAAATTCGGTGGGGCCGAGTTTGACTTTTAGTTTGGGACATATGTGGATGTGATAAAGTAGTCGAGGGTTTTGGAGCATATCACTAAGCACTTTGAGCAAGCAAGCCATTAGGCAACACCTCATCCCCTGTTAATAGTATTGGCTTTTCCTATGGACTCAATGTGATCTTGGATCACTTAAAATGAAAATATGTAGAGTCCTGAGCTTTGAGC
Source organism: Triticum urartu (assembly GCF_003073215.2). Taxonomy (NCBI): domain Eukaryota; kingdom Viridiplantae; phylum Streptophyta; class Magnoliopsida; order Poales; family Poaceae; genus Triticum; species Triticum urartu. The sequence goes on along the minus strand of NC_053028.1, from coordinate 192,862,001 downwards.
TTGAGCCAATTCTTTGTCCTTAGAATTTTGAGGGGTCCACTTTTCTCATCCATGCCATGCCAATCATTGAGCTTTCCTGAAATGTTTATCTTGAAATAGCATTAGCTCAATGAACTATATGTTGTTAGGAATTACCAAAACCACCCAGGGATAGTTTGTTGGGGAACGTTGCAGAAAACAAAATTTTTCCTACGGTTTCACCAGGATCCATCTAGGAGTTCATCTAGCAACGAGTGATTAGATGCATCTACGTACCATGTAGATCGCGAGCGGAAGCGTTCAAAGAACGGGGATGATGTAGTCGAACACGACGTGATTCAAATCACCGATGATCTTAGCACCGAACGGACGGTGCCTCCGTGTTCAACACACGTACGGAACGGATGACGTCTCCTCCTTTCTTGATCCAGCAAGGGGGGAGGAGAGGTTGATGAAGATCCAGCAGCACGACGGCGTGGTGGTGGATGCAGGGCGTCACAGTAGCAGGGCTTCGCCTATACTACGAGAGAGAGACGTAACGGGGAGAGAGGGAAGCACCAAAGGCTGAGGTATGAAGTCCTCCCTCTCCTCAACTATATATAGGAGGGCCAAGGGGGGGTGGTGCGCAGCCTAGGAGATCTGATCTCCTAGGTGTGGCGGCCAGGGGAGGGTTTCCCTCCCCCCCAAGGCACCTCGGGGTGCCTTCCACCACTTGGACTCCTCCTTTGTGGAAACCCTAGGCACATGGGCCTAGTAGGGCTGGTGCCCTTGGCCCATGTAGGCCAAGGCGCACCCCCTACAGCCCATGTGGCCCCCCGGGACAGGTGGCCCCACCCGGTGGGCCCACGGGACCCCTCCGGTGGTCCCGGTACAATACCGATAACCCCGAAACTTGTCCCGATGGCCGAAACAGCACTTCCTATATACAATTCTTTACCTCCGGACCATTCCGGAACTCCTCGTGACATCCGGGATCTCATCCGGGACTCCGAACAACATTCGGGTTACTGCATATACATATCTTCACAACCCTAGCGTCACCGAACCTTAAGTGTGTAAGACCCTACGGGTTCGGGAGACAAGCAGACATGACCGAGACGACTCTCCGGTCAATAACCAACAGCGGGATCTGGATACCCATGATGGCTCCCACATGCTCCACGATGATCTCATCGGATGAACCACAATGTCGAGGATTAATCAACCCCGTATACAATTCCCTTTGTCAATCGGTATGTTACTTGCCCGAGACTCGATCGTCGGTATCCCAATACCTTGTTCAATCTCGTTACCGGCAAGTCACTTTACTCGTACCGTAATGCATGATCCCGTGATCAACCACTTGGTCACCTTGAGCTCATAATGATGATGCATTACCGAGTGGGCCCAGTGATACCTCTCCGTTATCCAGAGTGACAAATCCCAGTCTCGATCCGTGTCAACCCAACAGACACTTTCGGAGATACCTGTAATGCACCTTTATAGTCACCCAGTTATGTTGTGACGTTTGATACACCCAAAGCACTCCTACGGTATCCGAGAGTTACACGATCTCATGGTCAAAGGAAAAGATACTTGACATTGGAAAAGCTCTAGCAAACGAACTACACGATCTTTGTACTATGCTTAGGATTGGGTCTTGTCCATCACATCATTCTCGTAATGACGTGATCCCGTTGTCAATGACATCCAATGTACATAACCAGGAAATCATGACTATCTGTTGATCAACGAGCTAGTCAACTAGAGGCTTACTAGGGACATATTATGGTCTATGTATTCACACGTGTATTACGATTTCCGGATAATACAGTTATAGCATGAATAAAGACAATTATCATGAACAAAGAAATATAATAATAATGCTTTTATTATTGCCTCTAGGGCATATTTCCAACTCTAGCAAACGAACTACACGATCTTTGTACTATGCTTAGGATTGGGTCTTGTCCATCACATCATTCTCGTAATGACGTGATCCCGTTGTCAATGACATCCAATTGTCATAACCAGGAAATCATGACTATCTGTTGATCAACGGAAGCTAGTCACCTAGAGGCTTACTAGGGGACATATTTATGGTCTATGTATTCACACGTGTATACGATTTCCGGATAATACAGTTATAGCATGAATAAAGACATTATCATGAACAAAGAAATATAATAATAATGCTTTTTATTATTTGCCTCTAGGCATATTTCCAACAGTCTCCCACTTGCACTAGAGTCCAATAATCCTATAGTTAACAATTTTGTGATGAATCGAACACCCATGGAATTCTGGTGTTGATCATGTTTTGCCCTAGGGAGAGGTTTAGTCAACGGATCTGCTATATTCAGGTCCGTATGTACTTTACAAATCTCTATGTCTCCATCTTGAACATTTTCACGAATGGAGTTGAAGCGACGCTTGATGTGCCTTGTCTTCTTGTGAAACCTGGGCTCCTTGGCAAGTGCAATAGCTCCAGTGTTGTCACAGAAGAGTTTGATTGGCCCCGACGCATTGGGTATGACTCCTAGGTCGGTGATGAACTCCTTCACCCAAATTGCTTCATGCGCTGCCTCCGAGGCTGCCATGTACTCCGCTTCACATGTAGATCCCGCCACGACGCTTTGCTTGCAACTGCACCAGCTTACTGCCCCACCATTCAAAATATACATGTATCCGGTTTGTGACTTAGAGTCATCCAGATCTGTGTCGAAGCTAGCATCGACGTAACCTTTACGACGAGCTCTTCGTCACCTCCATAAACGAGAAACATTTCCTTAGTCCTTTTCAGGTACTTCAGGATATTCTTGACCGCTGTCCAGTGTTCCTTGTCGGGATTACTTTGGTACCTTCCTACCAAACTTACGGCAAGGTTTACATCAGGTCTGGTACACAGCATGGCATACATAATAGAACCTATGGCTGAGGCATAGGGGATGACACTCATCTCTTCTATATCTTCTTCTCGTGGTCGGACATTGAGCTGAGCTCAATTTCACTTGCAAACACAGGCAAGAACCCTTCTGGACTGATCCATTTTGAACTTCTTCAAATCTTATCAAGGTATGTGCTTTGTGAAAGACCTATGAGGCGTCTTGATCTAATCTATAGATCTTGATGCCTAATATATAAGCAGCTTCTCCAAGGTCCTTCATTGAAAAACTCTTATTCAAGTAGGCCTTGATGCTGTCCAAGAGTTCTATATCATTTCCCATCAAAAGTATGTCATCTACATATATATGAGAAATGCTACAGAGCTCCCACTCACTTTCTTGTAAATGCTGGCTTCTCCATTAGTCTGCGTAAACCCAAACGCTTTGATTATCTCATCAAAACGAATGTTCCAACTCCGAGATGCTTGCACCAGCCCATAAATCGAGCGTTGGAGCTTGCACACCTTGTTAGCATTCTTAGGATCGACAAGACCTTCCGGCTGTATCATATAAAACTCTTCCTTAAGGAAACCATTAAGGAATGTCGTTTTGACGTCCATTTGCCATATCTCATAATCGTAGAATGCGGCAATTGCTAACATGATTCGGACGGACTTCAGCTTCGCTACGGGTGAGAAAGTCTCATCGTAGTCAACCCCTTGACTTGTCGATAACCCTTAGCGACAAGCCGAGCTTTATAGATGGTCACATTACCATCCGCGTCTGTCTTCTTCTTAAAGATCCATTTATTTTCTATGGCTCGCCGTTCAATCGGGCAAGTCAGTCAAAGTCCATACTTTGTTTTCATACATGGATCCTATCTCGGATTTCATGGCTTCTAGCCATTTGTCGGAATCCGGGCCCGCCATCGCTTCTTCATAGTTCGAAGGTTCACTGTTGTCTAACAACATGATTTCCAAGACAGGGTTGCCGTACCACTCTGGTGCGGAACGTGTCCTTGTGGACCTTCGAATTTCAGTAGGAGCTTGATCAGAAGTATCTTGATCATCATCAATAACTTCCTCTCTAGTCGGTGCAGCGCCTCAGGAACATTTTCTTGAGTTGCGCCATTTTCCGGTTCAAGAGGTATACTTCATCAAGTTCTACTTTCCTCCCACTTACTTCTTTCGAGAGAAACTCTTTCTCTAGAAAGGATCCATTCCTGGCAACAAAGATCTTGCCTTCGGATCTGAGGTAGAAGGTATACCCAATAGTTTCTTTAGGGTATCCTATGAAGACGCATTTTTCCGACTTGGGTTCGAGCTTTTCAGGTTGAAGTTTCTTGACATAAGCATCGCATCCCCAAACTTTTAGAAACGACAGCTTAGGTTTCTTCCCAAACCATAATTCAAACGGTGTCGTCTCAACGGATTTCGACGGAGCCCTATTTAAAGTGAATGCGGCAGTCTCTAAAGCATAGCCCAAAAGATAGCGGTAAATCGGTAAGAGACATCATAGATCGCACCATATCTAATAGAGTGCGATTACGACGTTCGGACACACCATTACGCTGAGGTGTTCCAGGCGGCGTGAGTTGTGAAACTATTCCACATTTTCTTAAGTGTGTGCCAAATTCGTGACTCAAGTATTCTCCTCCACGATCTGATCGTAGAAACTTGATTTTCCTGTCACGTTGATTCTCAAATTCACTCTGAAATTCTTTGAACTTTTCAAAGGTTTGAGACTTGTGTTTCATTAAGTAGACATACCCATATCTACTTAAGTCATCAGTGAGGGTGAGGACATAACGATAGCCACCACGATCCTCAACGCTCATTGGACCGCACACATCAGTATGCATGATTTCCAATAAGTTGGTTGCTTGCTCCATTGTTCCGGAGAACGGAGTCTTGGTCATTTTGCCCATGAGGCATGGTTCGCACGTGCCAAATGATTCATAATCAAGAGACTCTAAAAGTCCATCTGCATGGAGCTTCTTCATGCGTTTGATACCTATGTGACCAAGGCGGCAGTGCCACAAGTATGTGGGACTATCGTTATCAACTTTACATCTTTTGGTATTCACACTATGAATATGTGTAATATTACGTTCGAGATTCATTAAGAATAAACCATTGACCATCGGAGCATGACCATAAAACATATCTCTCATATAAATAGAACAACCATTATTCTCAGATTTAAATGAGTAGCCATCTCGTATTAAACGAGATCCCGATACAATGTTCATGCTCAAACTTGGCACGAAATAACAATTATTGAGGTTTATAACTAATCCCGTAGGTAAATGTAGAGGTAGCGTGCCGACGGCGATCACATCGACCTTGGAACCATTCCCGACGCGCATCGTCACCTCGTCCTTTACCAGTCTCTGTTTATTCTGCAGCTCCTACTGTGAGTTACAAATATGAGCAACGGCACCGGTATCAAATACCCAGGAGTTACTACGAGTACTGGTAAGGTACACATCAATTACATGTATATCACATATACCTTTTGTTTTGCCGGCCTTCTTGTCCGCTAAGTATTTGGGGCAGTTCCGCTTTCAGTGACCCTTCCCTTTGCAATAAAAGCACTCCGTCTCAGGCTTGGGTCCATACTTTGACTTCTTCTTCCCAGCAGCTTGCTTGCCGGGCGCGGCAACTTCCTTGCCGTCCTTCTCAAAGTTCTTTTTACCCTTGCCCTTCTTGAACTTAGTGGTTTTATTGACCATCAACACTTGATGTTCCTTCTTGACTTCTACCTCTGCTGATTTCAGCATTGCAAATACTTCAGGAATGGTCTTTCCCATCCCCTGCATATTGAAGTTCATCACAAAGCTCTTGCAGCTTGGTGGAAGCGACTGGAGGATTCTGTCAATGACCGCGTCATCCGGGAGATTAACTCCCAACTGAGTCAAGCGGTTATGTAACCCAGACATAGTGAGTATGTGTTCACTGACAGAACCATTTTCCTCCATCTTACAGCTGAAGAACTTATCGGAGACTTCATATCTCTCGATCCGGGCATGAGCTTGAAAAACCATTTTCAGCTCTTCGAACATCTCATATGCTCCATGTCTCTCAAAACACTTTTGGAGCCCCGGCTCTAAGCTGTAAAGCATGCCGCACTGAACGAGGGAGTAGTCATCAGTACGTGTCTGCCAAGCGTTCATAGCGTCTTGGTTCTGTGGGACGGGTGGATCACCTAGCGGTGCTTGTAGGACATAATCTTTCTTGGCAGCTATGAGGATGATCCTCAGGTTCCGGACCCAGTCCGTATAGTTGCTGCCATCGTCTTTCAGCTTGGTTTTCTCTAGGAATGCGTTGAAATTGAATACAACGTTGGCCATTTGATCTACAAGACATATTGTAAAGATTTTAGACTAAGTTCATGATAATTAAGTTCATCTAATCAAATTATTAATGAACTCCCACTTAGATAGACATCCCTCTTCTAGTCATCTAAGCATAACATGATCCGAGTTGGCTAGGCCGTGTCCGATCATCACGTGACACGGACTAGTCAACGTCGGTGAACATCTTCATGTTGATCGTATCTTCTTTACGACTCATGCTCGACCTTTCGGTCTTCTGTGTTCCGAGGCCATGTCTATGCACATGCTAGGCTCGTCAAGTCAACCTAAGTGTATTGCGTGTGTAAATCTGTCTTACACCCGTTGTATGTGAACGTAAGGATCTATCACACCCGATCATCACGTGGTGCTTTGAAACGACGAACTGTAGCAACGGTGCATAGTTAGGGGGAACACTTTCTTGAAATTATTATGAGGGATCATCTTATTTACTACCGTCGTTCTAAGCAAACAAGATGCAAAACATGATAAACATCACATGCAATCAAATAATAATAGTGACATGATATGGCCAATATCACATAGCTCCTTTGATCTCCATCTTGGGGCTCCATGATCATCCTGTCACCGTCATACTCATCGACATGTAAGTTGTGATTCCTATTACAATAGCATGAACATCTCATACATCACATATAGATCATTCATCATTCATCACAACTTTGGCCATATCACATCACATAGCATACCCTGCAAAAACAAGTTAGACGTTCTCTAATTGTTGTTTGCATGTTTTACGTGGCTGCTATGGGTTTCTAGCAAGAACGTTTCTTACCTACGCAAAGACCACAACGTGATATGCCAATTGCTATTTACCCTTCATAAGGACCCTTTTCATCGAATCCGATCCGACTAAAGTAGGAGAGACAGACACCCGCTAGCCACCTTATGCAACTAGTGCATGTCAGTCGGTGGAACCTGTCTCACGTAAGAGTACGTGTAAGGTCGGTCCGGGCCGCTTCATCCCACGGTGCCGCCGAATCAAGATAAGACTAGTAACGGCAAGCATATTGAACAAAATCAACGCCCACAACTACTTTGTGTTCTACTCGTGCAAGAGAACTACGCATAGACCTAGCTCATGATGCCACTGTTGGGGAACGTTGCAGAAAACAAAATTTTTCCTACGGTTTCACCAGGATCCATCTAGGAGTTCATCTAGCAACGAGTGATTAGATGCATCTATGTACCATGTAGATCGCGAGCGGAAGCGTTCAAAGAACGGGGATGATGTAGTCGAACACGACGTGATTCAAATCACCGATGATCTTAGCACCGAACGGACGGTGCCTCCGTGTTCAACACACGTACGGAACGGATGACGTCTCCTCCTTTCTTGATCCAGCAAGGGGGGAGGAGAGTTTGATGAAGATCCAACAGCACGACGGCGTGGTGGTGGATGCAGGGCGTCACAGTAGCAGGGCTTCGCCTATACTACGAGAGAGAGACGTAACGGGGAGAGAGGGAAGCACCAAAGGCTGAGGTATGAAGTCCTCCCTCTCCTCAACTATATATAGGAGGGCCAAGGGGGGGTGGTGCGCAGCCTAGGAGATCTGATCTCCTAGGTGCGGCGGCCAGGGGAGGGTTTCCCTCCCCCCCAAGGCACCTCGGGGTGCCTTCCACCACTTGGACTCCTCCTTGGTGGAAACCCTAGGCGCATGGGCCTAGTAGGGCTGGTGCCCTTGGCCCATGTAGGCCAAGGCGCACCCCCTACAGCCCATGTGGCCCCCCGGGACAGGTGGCCCCACCCGGTGGGCCCACGGGACCCCTCCGGTGGTCCCGGTACAATACCGATAACCCCGAAACTTGTCCCGATGGCCGAAACAGCACTTCCTATATATAATTCTTTACCTCCGGACCATTACGGAACTGATCTCATCCGGGACTCCGAACAACATTCGGGTTACTGCATATACATATCTTCACAACCCTAGCGTCACCGAACCTTAAGTGTGTAGACCCTACGGGTTCGGGAGACAAGCAGACATGACCGAGACGACTCTCCGGTCAATAACCAACAGCGGGATCTGGATACCCATGTTGGCTCCCACATGCTCCACGATGATCTCATCGGATGAACCACGATGTCGAGGATTCAATCAACCCCGTATGCAATTCCCTTTGTCAATCGATATGTTACTTGCCCGAGATTCGATCGTCGGTATCCCTAATACCTCGTTCAATCTCGTTACCGGCAAGTCACTTTACTCGTACCGTAATGCATGATCCCGTGACCAGACACTTGGTCACTTTGAGCTCATTATGATGATGCATTACCGAGTGGGCCCAGTGATACCTCTCCGTCATATGGAGTGACAAATCCCAGTCTCGATCCGTGTCAACCCAACAGACACTTTCGGAGATACCTGTAGTGCACCTTTATAGTCACCCAGTTACGTTGTGACGTTTGGTACACCCAAAGCACTCCTACGGTATCCGGGAGTTACACGCTCTCATGGTCAAAGGAAAAGATACTTGACATTGGAAAAGCTCTAGCAAACGAACTACACGATCTTTGTGCTATGCTTAGGATTGGGTCTTGTCCATCACATCATTCTCCTAATGATGTGATCCCGTTATCAATGACATCCAATGTCCATAGCCAGGAAACCATGACTATCTGTTGATCAACGAGATAGTCAACTAGAGGCTTACTAGGGACATATTATGGTCTATGTATTCACACTTGTATTACGATTTCCGGATAATACAGTTATAGTATGAATAAAGACAATTATCATAAACAAAGAAATATAATAATAATGCTTTTATTATTGCCTCTAGGGCATATTTCCAACATTTGCACTTTCAGGTGGCTCCACTGAACTTTGCAAAACTTGAGAACCTTGCTGCGAGTAACTCGGCTGGCAAACTCGAGAATCTTGACTGGTTTCTCCTCACATGTCAAATCACTATCCAACTGAATTGCTTCCAGGGGCACTGTATCTCTCAGGGGTATATCAGCCATCTTTGCATGGCACTTCTTCAACTGGGAAACGTGAAACACATCATGAACTCCTGACAGTCCTTCGGGTAACTCCAACTTGTAGGCAACCTCTCCCATTCGTTCCAAAACACGGTCCGGTCCTATAAATCTCGGGGCTAACTTTCCCTTAACTCCAAAACGTTTAACTCCTCGTAGTGGCGACACACGGAGATATGCTCTGTCTCTGATTTCATAGACTACCTCCTTACATCTTGAATCTACATAACTCTTCTGCCTGGACTGAGCTACCTTCTGTCTATCTCGAATTAGCTTTACCTTTTCTTCGGACTCCTTAATCAAATCTGGTCCAAACAACTGACGGTCTCGAACTTCATCCCACATCAACGGTGTTCTACACCTCCTTCCATACAAGGCTTCGAAAGGTGCCATCTTCAAACTGGCATGGTAGCTGTTATTGTATGAGAACTCCGCGTAGGGCAAATTATCATCCCAACTAGATCCATAATCTAGCGCACAAGCTCTCAACATGTCCTCCAGAATCTGATTGACTCTCTCGGTCTGTCCATCTGTCTACGGATGAAAAGTTGTACTGAACTCTAGCCTGATACCCAAAGTTTGGTGCAGTTGGTGCCAAAACTTTGAAGTAAACTATGTTCCTCTATCTGATACGATGGTCCTCGGAACTCCATGCAGACATACGATCCTGGTCATATATATCTTGGCCAACTTTGCACTGGTATAAGTGGTCTTCACGGGGATAAAGTGAGCTACTTTGGTCAAGCGATCCACTACTACCCAGATAGAATAATATCCCGATCAGGTCCTGGGTAATCCGGTGATGAAATCAATGCCAAGCTTGTCCCACTTCCATTCGGGTATCGGCATAGGTTGCAGTAATCCTGCTGGCTTATGATGTTCTACCTTCACTCTCTGACATACATCACATACGGCTACATACTCAGCAATATCCTTCTTCATACCAGTCCACCAGAAACGCTTCTTCAAATCCAAATACATCTTGGTGTTTCCGGGGTGTATCGAGTATGGTGAGTCATGTGCCTCCTATAGTATTAACTTCCTGATCTCTGCATTATTGGGCACATAAACATGGTCCTCGAACCACAAGGTGTCGTGCTCGTCCTCACGAAAACCTTTGGCTTTTCCTTCACTCATCTTCTCCTTTATCTTCGCAATTTCCTTGTCATCCTTCTGAGCTTCACGAATCTTTCCCAACAATGTAGATTGAACTTCCATCGCTGCAACAAAACCTCTAGGAACAATCTCCAAACAAAGTTCCCTGAGATCGTCAGCTAACTCCTTTGCAAACCTCCTGTTGCTAAGGTATTGGCATAACTCTTCTGGCTCAAAGCGTCTGCTACGACATTGGCCTTTCCTGGGTGATAGTGCAGCTTCATATCATAATCCTTTATAAGCTCCAACCATCTCCTCTACCTGAGATTCAGCTCCTTCTGAGTAAAAATGTACTTCAAACTCTTGTGATCCGTGTATACATCACAACGGTTTCCAATAAGAAAATGTCTCTAGGTCTTGAGCGCATGCACTACAGCTGCTAACTCCAAATCATGGGTGGCATAATTCAACTCATGCGGTCGAAGTTGACGTGAGGCATACGAAACAACTCTTCTGTCTTGCATAAGTACTCCTCCAAGTCCTAAGCGAGAGGTGTCGCAATACACTTGGAAATCCTTCCGTATATCTGGCAGAATCAGCACTGGGGCCATAGTCAAACGTTTCTTCAACTCCTGGAAACTTGCTTCACATTCTCCAGTCCAATGGAACTTGGTGTCCTTCTTCAACAAAGCCGTCATGGGCTTCGCAATCTTAGAAAAAATCTCAATGAATCTCCGGTAATACCCCGCGAGTCCAAGAAAACTGCGGATCTCTCCAACTGAGGTGGGTGCCAACCACTCAGTGGCTGACTGAACCTTGGTAGGGTCTATTGATATACCCTCTCCTGATATAACATGTCCAAGGAATCCAACTTCCTTCAACCAAAACTCACATTTACAGAACTTGGCGTATAACTAGTGTTCCCCGAGCTTCTCGAGAACTAAGCGCAAAAGCTCCTTGTGCTCCTCTTCATTCTTCGAGTACACCAAAATGTCATCAATGAACACCACGACAAATTTATCCAAGAACTCCATGAACACCTTGTTCATCATACTCATGAAATAGGAAGGGGCATTAGTCAATCCGAATGACATAACCGTATACTCATACAACCCGTACCTGGTGGTGAAAGTTGTCTTAGGTATATCTTGTTCTCGAATCTTCAGCTGGTGGTATCTTGATCAAAGATCGATCTTGGAAAAGACTTTTGCTCCTTGCAGCTGGTCAAACAGATCATTGATCATCGGCAGTGGGTACTTGTTCTTGATCGTTACTTCACTCAATGCCCGACAATCAACAACCATTCTCAGAGACTCATCCTTCTTCTCAAGCAAGAGCACTGGGGCTCCCCATGGTGACGAACTTCGCCGAATGTAACCTTTCTCCAATAACTCCTTAATCGGTTTCTTAATCTCCTCCAGATCATTTGCGGGCATCCGATATGGTCTCTTTGATATTGGTCCGGTGCCTGGCAATAACTCTATCAAAAACTCGATGTCTCGATCCAGGGGCATGCCTGGTAGTTCCTCTGGAAATACATCTGGGTAATCCTTCACTATGGGCACTTCTTCCTGAACAACCCCCGTAAGAGAATTTACTTGGGCCCTCTTAGGAGTATACCTGGATACATACTTAATCATCTTCCCTTCCGGTGTGGTGAGCATAATTGACTTACTTGCGCAATCGGTGTTTCCTCCATGCATCGATAGTCAATCCATACCGAGTATCACATCCAATCCTTGGGATTCCAAAATTATCAAGTCTAAGGGGAAAACATGCCAACCTATGGTCAATGGCATCTGAAAACATCTCTGACTTGCCATATACTCCGCTCTTGGTGAGCTTACTAACATAGGTGTCCTAAGTACTTTAGTGGGCAACTTATATTTATCCACGAATCCCCTTGAAATGTATGAATGCGATGCACCAGTATCAAAAAGAACTACTGCAGTAAATGACTTAACCAAAAACTTGTTGATAACTGCATCTGGATGCTCCTCAACCTCCTCCACGTTCACGTGGTTCACTTGTCCCTTGTTGAAAGGGTTGGGCTTCTTCCTAGAGCTTCCATTGCCATTTCCATTTTTTGCTTCAGAACACTCAATGGCGTAGTGTCTAGTCTTCCCGCACTTGAAACAAGTAATGTGACTTAAATCCTTCTTGGCGGGCGTGCTTGGGTTAGAGCGGTTCTGATTGCTACTTGCTCCACTCCCATTTCCATTCCTAGGGCCATGGTGGTTATGCGTAATTCCTCCATTGTGGTTATGGCCTCCATGGTTATGGCTAATCCTCCCGGGTTCGGGGTGAAACGGGGTTTCTGCTGAACTCCTAAATTGTTCTTTCCTTGCCCATACTTCCTCTTGCGGCTCTCAATCTGCTGCTGCTTCCCTTCAATTAGAAGAGCCTTATCTACCAACTCCTGGTAGTTGTTGAATGCTGCCAGCATCAACTGCATACCCATCTCATCGTTCAGCCCTTCCATAAACTTCTTCTGTTTCGCGGCATCGGTGGCCATGTCATCTGGGGCATAACGAGCTAGCTTGCTAAACTCCTCCACGTACTGCCCTACAGTACGGTTGCCCTGGCGTAAGTTGCGAAACTCATGCTTCTTCATACTCATAGCTCCAGTTGAGACATGAGCAGTGCGGAATGCTTGCTGAAACTGCTCCCAAGTAACATTGGCTATTGGGAAAGTGGCTGTGTAATTCTCCCACCATGCGACTGTGGGTCCATCCAATTGGTGTGCGGCAAAACACACCTTCTCAGTTTCTGTGCAACCGGCAGTGGTTAGCTCCCTTCCGATCCTGCGTAGCCAGTCATCCGCAACTATGGGCTCGGTGCTACTGGAAAACACCGGCGGCTGTAACCTCAGAAAACGGGCTAAGTTGTCAACTAGAGGAGGTGGTGGTGGGTTGTTGTTATTATTATTATTGTTGTTGCCTGATTCTGAACTAGCAACTGCATCAGTGTATTCTGCTGCTGGATCAACTGAGTGAGCTCCGGTGGAAAAGCAAATCTGGGGTCATGTCTCGGAGGCATCTGATGGGTTTAGAGGGGAGAGATTAGAATAGAATGAGGTCTAATGAGAAAGCACTACCCATATGCACATGAGACAAAACACAATCAATATCACTCCAAAACAATTCAAGCAAGGGCATATATTTGATCTAACTATCGTTACAGTGCTCGGACTACTTATATATACATGGGGGGAATACTACTAATCATATGGTGGTCATCTAGAAATTTTGATTGGTGGAAGACTCCATGATATCTGCTCCAGCTTCATCTTCATAATCATCATCACTACCATCAGGGTCGGAGTCGGTGTCGTCGATGATGATGTAGTCTTCAGAAAGAATCTCCTTGGGTTTGTCGTCCTCTCCTCCTGGCGCGGGGTCTTCCATGAAAACTCCTAGCTTCCTTGTCAGGTCGTCATTCTTATCCACAAGTATCGTCATTTCCTCCTCATATCCATCGCATGTAGACTTGAGTTCATCTTCTAGCTCAGTGATTCTGGCCATCGCCTTCTTCAAATCTATCATGCTTGCGCACATCTGGTTCTCCTGGCGACGAATGTGATGATTTAACTCCTGGATGAAAGCTGCAATGGACCTGTCCTTCCTGGTGCTGATCATCTCCCATTGCTCATCTCGGCGCCCACATATCATCTGGTAGATAGTGTCCTTAAGATCATTGTGATAAACTTCGCTGATGCGTCCCATGGCGATGTGGGCTGCCATGCTCTTGCCTAGACTCCAGGTTGGTGCATCAAAGGAAAACTCTATGGGCTCAGTGACTGGCGTGAATGTCCTTCCTGGAACTTGAACTCGAATCAACCATCGCTCCTCTTCAGGTAAGGTGGCGGTGTAGGTCCCGATGAAGCTTGGTATTCCGATGTTCAGATACCTAGTGACTTCCTTCAAGTGTTGTCCAAAGGGCGTGTCTTCATCCGGTTGTGTAAACTTGTTCCTTGAGTCCGCCATCCTAAAGAGTAGAAAATGGAGAGGAGTCGGAAATGAGTAGAGAAGAGTGACCTATGGCTCATCTTAGTGGTCGTGTCCTACATTCAGCGTGTGCTCTGATACCATCTTGTAGCGACCCAACCTCAGACGGTCAAGTCTCTGTGCTTCAGTGTCATCCCTGGACCGGTAATGCTGACACACACAGTACTCAAAGGATTTATAACAGAATAGCAATCACACACTTATTACATCGAATGTCTCAAAAGAGATCTTATTACAAAAAATTATGGCTTAAGGCCATCTAAGTAAGATAACAACGAAAGGCTTGGAAGATAAAGTGAGTCCATCAAATCCAACATCATAGCTGAGTGCACGACAAACGACCTAGCGCACCTTACTCTTCGTCTGAAAAGTCTGCAACATGATATGTTGCAGCCCGAAACGGGTCAGCACATGGAATATGCTGGCAATATAACACGGTAGAGCAATGAATAGATAAATGCTATCACTACATGCATATATGGCTGGTGGAGGCTCTATGGTTAAAATGTTTTGCAAAATGCCAAATTTTTCCTACAACAAAGGAATATGTTTTATTTAACTATCATGGTAGTTGAAACAATCATTGAGAAGGTTCCTCCAACTCAATCCCAATTAAAGTAGTCATTTACAACCCGTCAAATTAATTTAGAATGATGAGATCAAATCAGTAATTCAGGTACCAGATACTCAAGATGTCCATAACCGGGGACACGGCTAACCATGATTAGTTTATACACTCTGCAGAGGTTTGCGCACTTTTTCCCACAAGACTCGATCTCCTTCATTTGATTTCTCGCACTACATGGTGTTTGAGAATCGGATGACCGAGACACGGTCTTTCAGAAGCATTAACTATTTACCCTGGGTGGACAGTTACACCTACTTTTCCCTACATCTGCTAGCCCACCACTGAAAGAGGTCACGCAACATACTCAACTATGCCAGAGCCCATAATGGCTTGTGGTTGCACACGGAAGTTTCTAGCATGAATAATCTTATGATCCCTTTGATCCTGGGTGGCGGACCGTAGGATGATCACACGGGTACTCCGGGATATCCTTGGACAACACTAGATTCTTCAGGTGCCCACAAGCAATCCACCCAGATGTGTATTAAAGTTGCCACCTTAAGTTGAACCATTAATTAACAACTCACATTTGTCATGGTTACACTCAAACCCAAACCACGTCTACGGGCATAGCATGGCAATATAAGCATAGTGTAGAAGTAACTCCCAAGGGTTCGATAATAAAACTGGTAATAGGTTCTACCTCATCAGCTACTTCCCAGACCCACATGTTAAGAGATCCTACTCATGCAATGTGTGAGGGTTGAAACTAATGCTTAAAAACTGGGTAATAAATGGTATGATCAATGTGTTACTTGCCTTTCTATGTTGGGGATCGTAGCAGAAATTTAAAATTTTCTACGCATCACCAAGATCAATCTATGGAGTAATCTAGCAACGAGGGGAAGGAGAGTGCATCTACATACCCTTGTAGATCGCTAAGTGGAAGCATTTCAAGAACGCGGATGAAGGAGTCGTACTCGTAGCGATTCAGATCGCGGTTGATTCCGATCTAAGCGCCGAACCACGGCGCCTCCGCGTTCAACACACGTGCAGCCCGGTGACGTCTCCTACGCCTTGATCCAGCAAGGGGAGAAGGAGAGGTTGGGGAAGACTCCGTCCAGCAGCAGCACGACGGCGTGGTGGTGGTGGAGGAGCGCGGAACTCCAGCAGGGCTTCGCCAAGCACTACGAGAGACGAGGAGGGAGAGAGGTAGGGATGCGCCAAGAGGGAGATGATCTCGTGTGCGTTGCAGCCCCCAATACCTCAAGTATATATAGAGGAAGGGGAGGGGCTGCGCCCCCATCTAGGGTTCCCTCCCTAGGGGTGGCGGCAGCCCCAAAACCCATCTAGGGTTGCGACCAAGGGGGGAGAGAGAGGAGGCGCACCTAGTGTGGGCCTTAAGGCCCATCTGCCCTAGGGTTTGCCCCCTCCCCTCTAGGAGGCGCCTTGGGCCTTGGTGGGAGGCGCCCTAGCCCAGCTAGGGGCTGGTCCCTTCCCACTATTGGCCCATGTAGGCCTCCGGGGCTGGTGACCCCTCCCGATGGACCCGCGGACCCCTCCGGTGGTCCCGGTACACTACCGGTGATGCCCAGAACACTTCCGGTGGCCAAAACCATACTTCCTATATATTAATCTTTACCTCCGGACCATTCCGGAACTCCTCGTGACGTCCGGGATCTCATCTGGGACTCCGAACAACATTCGGTAACCGCGTACATACTTTCCCTATAACCCTAGCGTCATCGAACCTTAAGTGTGTAGACCCTACGGGCTCGGGAGTCATGCAGACATGGCCGAGACAACTCTCCGGTCAATAACCAACAGCGGGATCTGGATACCCATGTTGGTTCCCACATGCTCCACGATGATCTCATCGGATGAACTACGATGTCAAGGATTCAATCAATCTCATATACAATTCCCTTTGTCTATCGGTACGATACTTGCCCGAGATTCGATCGTCGGTATCCCAATACCTTGTTCAATCTCGTTACCGGCAAGTCTCTTTACTCGTTCCATAACACATCATCCCGTGATCAACTCCTTGGTCACATTGTGCACATTATGATGATTTCCTACCGAGTGGGCCCAGAGATACCTCTCCGTTTACACGGAGTGACAAATCCCAGTCTCGATTCGTGCCAACCCAACAGACACTTTCGTAGATACCTATAGTGTACCTTTATAGCCACCCAGTTACGTTGTGACGTTTGGCACACCCAAAGCACTCCTACGGTATCCGGGAGTTGCACAATCTCATGGTCTAAGGAAATGATACTTGACATTAGAAAAGCTTTAGCATACGAACTACACGATCTTGTGCTAGGCTTAGGATTGGGTCTTGTCCATCACATCATTCTCCTAATGATGTGATCCCGTTATCAACGACATCCAATGTCCATGGTCAGGAAACTGTAACCATCTATTGATCAACGAGCTAGTCAGCTAGAGGCTTACTAGGGACATGGTGTTGTCTATGTATCCACACATGTATCTGAGTTTCCTATCAATACAATTCTAGCATGGATAATAAATGATTATCATGAACAATGAAATATGATATAATAATAACTAATTTATTATTGCCTCTAGGGCATATTTCCAACAGTCTCCCACTTGCACTAGAGTCAATAATCTAGTTCACATCACCATGTGATTAACACTCACAGGTCACATCGCCATGTGACCAACATCCAAAGAGTTTACTAGACTCAATGATCTAGTTCACATCACTATGTGATAAACACTCAAAGAGTTATGGGTTTGATCATGTTATGCTTGTGAGAGAGGTTGTAGTCAACGGGTCTTGCCATATTCAGATCCCTATGTATTTCGCAAAACTTTATATCGTAGATGCTACTACCACGTTCCACTTGGAGCTATTCCAAATTATTGCTCCATTATACGTATCTGGTATCTCTACTGAGAGCTATCCGGATAGGTGTTAAGCTTGCATCGACGTAACTCTTTATGTCGAACTCTTTATCACCTCCATAACCGAGAAACATTTCCTTATTCCTCTAAGGATAATTTTGACTGCTATCTGGTGATCCACTCCTAGATCACCTTTGTACCCTCTTGCCAAACATGTGGCAAGGCACACATTAGGTGCTGTACTTCAGCATGGCATACCGTATAGAGCCTATGACAAGAGCATAGGGACGACCTTCGTCCTTCTTCTTTCTTCTGCCGTGGTCAAGCTTTGAGTCTTACTCAACTTCACACCTTACAACTCAGGTAAGAACCCCTTCTTTGACTGATCTATCTTGAACTCCTTCAAAAACATGTCAAGGTGTGCGTTCTTTGAAAGTATCATCAGGCGTCTTGATCTATCTCTATAGATCTTGATGCCCAATATGTAAGCAGCTTTATCCAGGTCTTCCTTTGAAAAACACTCTGCAAACAACCGTTTATGCTTTCCAGAAATTCAACATTATTTCGGATCTACAATATGTCATCCACATATACTTATCAGAAATGTTATAGTGCTCCCACTCACTTTCTTGTAAATACAAGTTTCTATCAAACATTGTATGAACCTAAAAGCTTTGATCACTCTATCAAAGCATGTATTCTGACTCCGAGATGCTTGCTCTAGTCCATAGAAGGATTTCTGGAGCTAGCATACCTTTTAGCATCCTTAGGATCGACAAAACCTTTTATTGTATCACATACAACCTTTTCTTATGGAAACTGGTAAGAAAACTTGTTTTGACATCCATCTATCAGATTTCATAAACGAAAAATACAGCTAATGCTAACATGATTCCGACGGACTTAAGCATCGCCACGGGTGAGAAATTCTCATCGTAGTCAACCCCTTGAACTTGTGAAAAGACTCTTTCCCACAAGTCGAGCTTCATAGACGGTAACATTACCGCCCACGTCCGTCTTCTTCTTAAAGATCCATTTATCTCAATGGCTTGCCGATCATCGGGCAAGTCCACCAAAGTCCATACTTTGTTCTGATATATGGATCCTATCTCGGATTTCATGGCTTCTAACCATTTGTCGGAATACGGGCCCACCATCGCTTCTCCATAGCTCGTAGGTTCATTGTTGTCTAACAACATGATATCTAAGACAGGATTACCGTACCACTTAGGAGTAGTACATATCCTTGTCGACCTACGAGGTTCGATAGCAACTTGATCCGAAGCTTCATGATCACTATCATTAACTTCCTATTCAACAGACGTAGGCGCCACAGAAAACATCTTTCTGTGTTGCGTCACTCTCTGGTTAAAGTAAAGGTTCGACAACCTCATCAAGTTCTATCTTCCTCCCACTCAATTCTTTCGAGAGAAACTCCTTCTCGAGAAAGGAACCGTTCTTAGAGACAAACAATTTTCCCTCGGAGCTGAGATAGAAGGTATACCCAACTGTCACCCTTGGGTATCCTATGAAGATGTGTTTGTCCGCTTTGGGTTCGAGCTTCTCCGGCTGAAGCCTTAAGCATCGCAGCCCCAAACATTAAGAAACGACAACTTTGGTTTCTTGCCAAACCAATGTTCACACGATGTCGTCTTAACGGACTTAGATGGTGTCCTATCTAAAGTGAATGCAGCTGTCTTTAACGCATAACCTCAAAATGAAAACGGTAGATCGGTAAGAGACATCATAGATCGCACCATATCTCATAAGGTTCGATTACGACGTCCGGACACACCATAACCCAGTGGTGTTCCAGGTGGCTTCAACTGTGAAACAATTCCACAATGTCTTAAGTGTTTGCCAAACTCATAACTCAGATATTCTCATTGATCAGATCGTAGGAATTTGATCTTCTTGTTATGATGATTCTTAACTTCACTCTGAAATCGCTTAAACTTTTCAAACATTTCAGACTTGTGCTTCATTAAGTAAATATACCTATATCTGCTCAAATCGTCAGTGAAGATGAGAAAATAGCGATATCCACCGCACGCTTCAATTCTCATTGGATCACACGCATCAGCATGTATGATTTCCAACAAGTCACTTGCCCGTTTCATTGTACCTGAAAACGGGGTCTTAGTCATCCTGCCCATGAGGCATGGCTCGCATGTGTCAAGTGATTGAAAATCAAGTGACTCCAAACATCCATCGACATGGAGTTTCTTCATGCATCTTATGCCAATATGACCTAAGCGGCAGTGCCACGAGAAAGTGGTACTATCATTATTAACTCTACATCTTTTGGCGTGAACATGTGTATTACCACGACCGAGATTCAATGAACCATTCACATAGGGTGCATGACCATGAAAGGTATCATTCATGTAAACAGAATAACCATTATTCTCTAACTTAAATGAATGACCGTATTGCAATGAACATGATCTAATCATATTCATGCTCAACGTAGACACCTGATAACATTTATCTAGGTTCAATACTAATCTCGAAGGCAGATGGAGCGTGCGATGGTGATCTCATGAACTTTGGAAACACTTCCAACACACATCGTCACCTCGCCCTTAGCCAGTCTCCGTTTAGTCCGTAGCTTTTGCTTCAAGTCACCAATAATAGTAACTGAGCCGGTATCCAATACCCAGGTGCTACTAGGAGTACTAGTGAGGTACACATTAATAACACGTATATACTTTGTTGAAGTTGCCAGCCTTCTTATCTACCATGTATTTGGGGTAATTCCGCTACCAGTGACCGTTCCCCTTACAATAGAAGCACTTAGTCTCGGGTTTGGGTTCAACCTTGGGTTCCTACACTGGAGCGGCAACTGGTTTGCCATCCATGAAGTTTCCCTTCTAGCCCTTGCCCTTCTTGAAACCAGTGGTCTTGTTAAACCATCAACACTTGATGCTCCTTCTTGATTTCTACCTTTTGCGGTCTTAAGCACCGCGAACAGCTTCGGGATCAACTCCATCCCTTGCATGTCATAGTTCATCACGAAGATCTAGTAGCTTAGTGATAGTGGCTAGAGAACTCTATCAATCACTATCTTATCTGGAAGTTTAACTCCCACTTGATTTAAGTGATTGTAGCACCCAGACATTCTGAGCACATGCTCACTAGCTGAGCTATTCTCCTCTATCTTGTTGGCAAAAGAACTTGTCAGAGGTCTCACACCTCTCAACACGGGCATGAGCCTGAAATCCCAATTTCAGCTCTTGGAACATCTCATATGTTCTATGGCGTTCAAAACATCATTGGAATCCCGATTCTAAGCCGTAAAGTATGGTGCACTAAACTATCAAGTAGTCATCAGGACGTGTCTGTCAGGTGTTCACAACATCCACAGACGACGTTGTAGGGGTTTGCACATCGAGCGGTGCATCAAAGACGTAAGCCTTCTGTGTAGCAGTGAGGACACTCCTCGGACTACGGACCTAGTCCGCATCATTGCTTACAATATCTTTCAACTTAATCTTTCTCTAGGAACGTATTGAAACAGGGAGCTACAATGTGAGCTATTTATCTACAACATATTTGCAAAGATAATTTAGACTATGTTCATGACAATTGAGTTCATCTAATCAAATTATTTAATGAACTCCCACTCAGATAGACATCCCTCTAGTCATCTAAGTGAAACATGATCCGAATCGACTAGGCCGTGTCCGATCATCACGTGAGACGGACTAGTCATCAACGGTGAACATCTCATGTTGATCGTATCTTCTATACGACTCATGTTCGACCTTTCGGTCTTCTGTGTTCCGAGGCCATGTCTGTACATGCTAGGCTCGTCAAGTCAACCTAAGTGTATTGCATGTGTTCCGAGGCCATGTCTGTACATGCTAGGCTCGTCAACACCCGTTGTATTCGAACATTAGAATCTATCACACCCGATCATCACGTGGTGCTTTGAAACAACGAACCTTCACAACGGTGCACAGTTAGGGGGAACACAATTCTTGAAATTATTGCGAGGGATCATCGTATATAAGCTACCGTCGTTCTAAGCAAATAAGATGTAAAACATGATAAACATCACATGCAATCAAATAGTGACATGATATGGCAAATATCATTTGCTCCTTTTGATCTCCATCTTTGGGGCTCCATGATCATCGTTGTCACCGGCATGACACCATGATCTCCATCATCATGATCTCCATCATCGTGTCTTCTTGAAGTTGTCTCGTCATCTATTACTTCTACTACTATGGCTAACGCTTTAGCAATAAAGTAAAGTAATTACATGACGTTTATGTTGACACGCAGGTCATAAATAAATTAAGACAACTCCTATGGCTCCTGCCAGTTTTCATACTCATCGACATGCAAGTCGTGATTCTTATTACAAGAACATGATCAATCTCATACATCACATATATCATTCATCACATCCTTTTGGCCATATCACATCACAAGGCATATGCTGCAAAAACAAGTTAGACGTCATCTAATTGTTGTTCCAAGTTTTTACGTGGCTGCTATAGGTTTCTAGCAAGAACGTTTCTTAGCTACGCGAAAACCACAACGTGATATGCCAATTTCTATTTACCCTTCATAAGGACCCTTTTCATCGAATCCGATCCGACTAAAGTGGGAGAGACAGACACCCACTAGCCACCTTATGCAACTAGTGCATGTCAGTCGGTGGAACCAGTCTCACGTAAGCGTACGTGTAAGGTCGGTCTGGGCCGCTTCATCCCACGATGCCGCCGAATCAAGATAAGACTAGTAACGGTAAGTAAATTGACAATATCGACGCCCACAACTTCTTTGTCTTCTACTCGTGCATAGAAACTACGCATAGACCTAGCTCATGATGCCACTGTTGGGGATCGTAGCAGAAATTTAAAATTTTCTACGCATCACCAAGATCAATCTATGGAGTAATCTAGCAACGAGGGGAAGGAGAGTTCATCTACATACCCTTGTAGATCGCTAAGCGGAAGCGTTGCAAGAACGCGGATGAAGGAGTCGTACTCGTAGCGATTCAGATCACGGTTGATTCCGATCTAAGCGCCGAACCACGGCGCCTCCGCGTTCAACACACGTGCAGCCCGGTGACGTCTCCTACGCCTTGATCCAGCAAGGGGAGAAGGAGAGGTTGGGGAAGACTCCGTCCAGCAGTAGCATGACGGCTTGGTGGTGGTGGAGGAGCGCGGAACTCCAGCAGGGCTTCGCCAAGCACTACGAGAGACGAGGAGGGAGAGAGGTAGGGCTGCGCCAAGAGGGAGATGATCTCGTGTGCGTTGCAGTCCCCAATACCTCAAGTATATATAGGGGAAGGGGAGGGGCTGCGCCCCCATCTAGGGTTCCCTCCCTAGGGGTGGCGGCAGCCCCAAAACCCATCTAGGGTTGCGGCCAAGGGGGGAGAGAGAGGAGGCGCACCTAGGGTGGGCCTTAAGGCCCATCAGCCCTAGGGTTTGCCCCCTCCCCTCTAGGAGGCGCCTTGGGCCTTGGTGGGAGGTGCCCTAGCCCACCTAGGGGCTGGTCCCTTCCCACTATTGGCCCATGTAGGCCTCCGGGGCTGGTGGCCCCTCCCGGTGGACCCCCGGACCCCTCCGGTGGTCCCGGTACACTACCGGTGATGCCCGAAACACTTCCGATGGCCAAAACCATACTTCTTATATATTAATCTTTACCTTCGGACCATTCCGGAACTCCTCATGACGTCCGGGATCTCATCCGGGACTCCGAACAACATTCGGTAACCGCGTACATACTTTCCCTATAACCCTAGCGTCATCGAACCTTAAGTGTGTAGACCCTACGGGCTCGGGAGTCATGCAGACATGGCCGAGACAACTCTCCGGTCAATAACCAATAGCAGGATCTGGATACCCATGTTGGTTCCCACATGCTCCACGATGATCTCATCAGATGAACCACGATGTCAAGGATTGAATCAATCCCGTATACAATTCCCTTTGTCTATCGGTACGATACTTGCCCGAGATTCGATCGTCGGTATCCCGATACCTTGTTCAATATCGTTACTGGCAAGTCTCTTTACTCGTTCCGTAACACATCATCCCGTGATCAACTCCTTGGTCACATTGTGCACATTATGATGATGTCCTACCGCGTGGGCCCAGAGATACCTCTTCGTTTACACGGAGTGACAAATCCCAGTCTCAATTCGTGCCAACCCAACAGACACTTTCGGAGATACCTGTAGTGTACTTTATAGCCACCCAGTTACGTTGTGACGTTTGGCACACCCAAAGCACTCCTACGGTATCCGGGAGTTGCACAATCTCATGGTCTAAGGAAATGATACTTGACATTAGAAAAGCTTTAGCATACGAACTACACGATCTTGTGCTAGGCTTAGGATTGGGTCTTGTCCATCACATCATTCTCCTAATGATGTGATCCCGTTATCAACGACATCCAATGTCCATGGTCAGGAAACTGTAACCATCTATTGATCAACGAGCTAGTCAGCTAGAGGCTTACTAGGGACATGGTGTTGTCTATGTATCCACACATGTATCTGAGTTTCCTATGAATACAATTCTAGCATGGATAATAAATATTATCATGAACAATGAAATATGATATAATAATAACTAATTTATTATTGCCTCTAGGGCATATTTCCAACATTCTGACGATCCGCAAAACCTAGAGACTCGTAGTAGCATGCTCCGCACTCCGGGAATTCTATCGCAAACAATCAATAGCATACATAAGCACTCAATCAAAGATGCACGGGTAAAACTCAAATAAGAAGATCGAATCTGAAAACTCAACTGAAGAGATTCGTTTGGCAAAAAGAATCAAATCAAACGGAGTAACGAAACTCAAACTATGAAAGAAACAAGATTCGTTTACTAATCTGGACTAAAGTCAAATTTTACAGTACCAAAATCTTGTTCAAGTTGGTTAAACAGAAAGAGGACCTCGAGACGAAATCTAGGCACTTGTTTCACCCGATTTGGATAAACGAGCAAAAAGATAAACTAAAACGAAGATTAGGACAGAAATCGCGATCGAAAATAATCACGGAAAAACCCTGGAAAATAAAATGAGACGAACAGACTAACGAACGAATGTTCGCTGTCTGCGGCTAACTGACGGACAGCGTTCGTTAAAACGAACATACGGACGAACGTCCATTATTTAATTAAACCGAAAAAAATGAACCAATCTAATAAAAAATGAATCTAGGGTTTACTAAAAAAATCGGTCGGTTTTCTGAGAAAAAACCGAGACGGCGGCGGCGGCGGTTTCTACCTTCGGCGAGTGGCGGCGGCGGGATCGGTGGCGGCGGCGGTGACTCTGGCGGGCGGCGGTCGGCGGCGGCTCCGGCGGGCGGCGGGCGGCGGCGGAGCAACGGGGAGGCGGCGCCGGCGCCGGCGGCGCGAGGCGGCGCCGGCGGCGGCGGCGCGAGGCGTCGTCGGCGCTAGGGTTTCAGGGCCAGGCTGGCGGCGCTGCGGGCTTCGGGCCTCGCCCTTTAAAGGTCGGCCGGGCGGTGTCCGGGTCGGGCTCGGCCCGGTTAGGTCGGTGCATTTTTTTAAATAATCCTGACGCGGAAAAACAAATAAAAGAAATACTAAACGGAATCCAAAAATCCTGAAAAAAAATTCACGGTCCTCTAATAATATTGCGGACAAAGTGAACATTTATTTGGGCCTCTAATGCAATTTTAGAAAACGCATATTTTTCCTAATTCAAATAAAATAGCAATAAAAATCCAAAAGAAAATATTTATTTGATTTTAATATTTTTCCTTCAATATTCCCTTTATTGTGGAGAAATCATATTATCTACTCTCTTACATTTTAATATGAAATATTTTCAGAGAGAAAAATGATTAAAACCAAAGTGATCCTTGTTTTGATATTTGATAAAATTCAAATATGAGAAACGTTAAATCCCCAACTCTCTCCGTGTGTCCTTGAGTTGCTTAGAATTTTGAGGATCGCAAAACGAAATGCAATAAAATATGATATGTAGGAATGACCTATGTATAACATTCCAAATTGTAAATTTGGGATGTTACAAGCCGCTACAACAAAGCTGAAAGACTTCGAGACGCCTCAACAAATGTCCAAAAACTAATTTGTAACATTTCAAGAGGGATATAAGTTATATGTAATATTGACTATACACCATATGACCCGACTAAATTATAATAAAAAAAGGTAGGCGCGTAATTGTCGCATCATAGTTAGAAAAAATGTCCATTTGAATTGCATTGGCAGTTCCTTTTAGGCTGGTCACAAAGGAAGTATTATCATGTATGCTAATTTGACATTTTTGCTGAGATGACATATAATTAAATAAAGAAAAAGAAGATTGAGTATCATGATATGATATTGTGTTATATTAAATGATGTACTAGTATGTGCCATGTATGGCAATAAATAAGATACTATGATACTATGCACGTAGTATCATACACTAATATTAGACGATGCATGATACTAGTATATGATACTCCCCACTGCGACCAACATTTTTAACATTATCCTTAAGTTAATATGGCACATCCGTGCATATACCGAAGATTCTCACCTTCAACGATTTTTTTAGAGGTGCCTAGTTTTGAATACGAATATCAGTTGGATAAGCACCACATACATTGCTTGCAAAAATTGTGCTTTTGTTACAAGTTGTATGCAAAAGAGGAATGTTCATCAAATAACTCGAAGCTATTGAGATGGGAACAAAAGCTTCTGTGCCACAAATATTTGTCACGAGAATGAGACATTTAACATGTGTATGTCCAGAACCTTGCAGTGAGGCATGTTTGTCTCATGCAATGTTGTCAAAACTTGAGTGCTGGTACGGTGGAGTATGTGGCCAGCTATCATCCGAGAACCTCACGTGTCCTTAATTAACGAAGGCCTACCTAAAAAAGAAGTGAGGCATACTCTTAGTCAAGGTGACCTGTCAAGTTAAATATGCTCCTTTTCCAAACAAAACAAAAAACTGTTAAGTACGCCTTGTAGAACCCAGTAGAGTGAGTGTGTGTTTGTGTACTACACACCGGCAAAACCGACGGGCTTTCACGGACCACGCTGCGTGTCCTCACTTAATTAAATCTCAGCCAATTTATCCTAACAACCCCATAAACCCCATGAATCTCATTAAACTACCCACAATAGGAGTAATATAGGTGATAATATCACATTTATCTAGACCAAATAGATGATGTGGCATGTAATTAATAAAGAAAAAGAGGCATGTGGTAACATAGCTAGTTACTATAACATCACACATATCAAGAAAAGATGAGTCTACAACATAATAAATGAAGTGATGCATGACACAACACATATATTACTACCCACTGTGTACGTAGTAATATAGACTAGTAACATATGCATGTTACTACTCCAAATTACTTCATACTATGACTAGTCTTACTCGTGTTGTGGGGGGTGGTCATCCTGGCTCTCTATAAATAATAGAGCCGTTGTGGTCTATACTGGATACATGGTGCAGTCAATCTAGCAAGCTTGTAGCCCCGAACTTGCAAAGCTAATAGACATCACCCCCCTGAATAGCTATGGAGGAAGCAAGCGGCGTTCGCATGGTTACCGGCAACGGCGAAAACAGCTACGCCGCAAACTCCAGGCTCCAGGTTTGTTTGTTTTTTAGATGAGAGGCTCCAGGTTTGTATCCTGCACTATGTTGCAATTCACTCTCGTTGCATGAAATAATTTGCTGTGTTTCATGCACGTATGCAGGAGAAGGCCATTTTGGAGACAAGGCCGGTGCTTCGCAAGGCCATAGAAGAGGTGTACACGTCGCTCTCTGCCCGACGGAGCACGATGGTCGTCGCTGACCTCGGCTGCTCATCGGGTCCCAACACTCTGGGCTTCGTCTCCGAGGTTATCGGTGCGGTCCGCTCCTGCACTCGGAAGTCTGAAGAAGAACGACGCGCCGTGGAGGTGCAGTTCTTCCTGAATGACCTGCCGGGGAACGACTTCAACCTCGTCTTCCGGTCACTGGAGCAACTTGAAAATCTCGGCGGGAAAGATACGCCGCCCTACTATGTGGCAGGACTGCCCCGATCATACTACAGGAAGCTTTTCCCTTCCCGGAGCGTCCACTTCTTCCACTCGTCCTACTCCCTCATGTGGCGCTCTAAGGTATTTATTTTTCTTTTCAAAACTAGTACTGTTCAAGTTTTAGCTACTACTCTCTCCGTTCATAAATATAAAATATATTAAAAAAAATTCTACAAGCCAAACCTATCTATTTGTTGATATTATGGGCATGTTCTGAACCTCTCCAACTTCTTGCTCCACAACATTCAAGTGCGAAGCTAGATTCACGAAGCTACGTGTGACATCGTTGTTCGCTAACTGGAGCTTTTATTAAATGGGTCGTAATATCAAGACATGATGTGTGTATTGCCCAGCAATCGCTAGCCTTGGAACAGGAGTAATAGCAAGAAATATCTACGTATTTTAAACTGATGAATTTTCACTTTTTCAGCGAATTAAAATCAAAAAGTATCTGAGTAGAGTGTGTGCAATAACAACAAATGTAATATAAAGAAATATCTGAGCGGAGTGAGTACGATAACACAAATGTAATTTTCAGCCAATATAAACTTAACTAAAACAGTCGGTATAAATTTGCTATGTATATATTTCCTATATTATGCCCAAGATTACGCTTTCAGTACTTTCTTGTAGTTCTCTGTTCTCTCCGATGCCAATGACGATGTGAATCCAATGATTTACTTTTTCAGTGTATATTAATATTACTCATATTTTGTTGGTCAAAAAAATAGTTGAAGATAGGCATGAAATATCTCAACGATATCCTGTCGCATTATAAGAACACACCTGAATGGTCTGAAGGCTTCACCATGCAAAGTTGCAAACAATTCAATTTGCTTCCATGGATCACCGACTAGGAGGTGAAAGAGTAGTAAGTACTGTTGGGCCATTTTATACAATATAATGACTCCATCATGATATGTAATTACCTAGGTGCCGGAGGAGCTCTCAAGTTGCACTCACTTGAACGAAGGCAACATCTACATTGGAAAAACTACTCCACCTATGGTGATTAAGCTATTCCAAGAACAATTCAAAAAGGACTTTGAGTTGTTCCTTACATTGCGTTTCAAAGAGCTTGTCAGTGGCGGTCGAATGTTGCTAACGTTTCTTGGCCGAAAGAATGAAGAGATGATGACGCATGGGGAGGTTGGCACCTTGTATGAATTGGTTGCTGAATCTCTCCTGTCTTTGGTACTAAAGGTACGGGTACATGTTAACTAAAGCAACGATGTCTTGCTTTCTTTTCAAGTAACTATATTAGTCTTCATATTGTGGTTGTGTGCCACGTATGATGCAAAAGCCGGGTAAAGCCTCCTTCTAAAAAATAAAATTACTCTTCATGTTGACCAATTTATAATTGCATATGTAATTAGATATGTTCCTAAACTAATTCATTCTTGCATGACAACATTATATGAACGAGATTACATTGATGTTGAATACCGACATATATGCAAAGTGGCAGTACATTTTATCCGGAAAAGAAAAAAAAAGGTGCCAAGTACACGTAAAAGTGGAGAAAAGAAATTCACATTCTAAAGCATGTCAGACAGAAGTGCACTTTTGAACGCTAAAATAAGAACAACAGTTCCACAAAATAAGATTTCTCATTTGATACACCCACCCTACCATAAGTATTATTGGTTTGCATGATAGGGTCGTGTGGAAAAGGAGAAGTTGGATTCATTCAACGTGCCCTACTACACCCCATCCGTGAAAGAGGTCCGGGAGTTGATCAACAAGAGTAGGCTCTTCGACATCGAGCATGCCAGACTCTTTGAATCCAACTGGGATCCTCAGGATGACTCGGATGGTGATGTGGTACTAGATTATGCTGGCAGCGGGGCAAATGTCGCTAATTGCATAAGGGCGGTGATGGAGCCGCTAATCGTAGACCACTTTGGGGAGGACATTATTGATGACTTGTTTGTGGTGTTTGCCTCCATCGTTGCAAAGCATCTAGAGAAAGCAAAGGCTAAGTACCCCATCATTGTGTTGTCACTGAAGAAGGCCACGTAATGGACATAGTTTAATTAGTGGTATATGCAGGTATTGTAAGTGGGAGGTCTGCTATGGTTAAATAGTTTAATTTGTGGTATATGAAGAGTATTATAAGTGAGAGACCTATTATGGTTAAATATCTCTTTCGCGCTCCCCTCCCCTCCCCCCCCCCCCACAAATTTTTCTGTGAGAAAAGTTTGTCTTGTGTGCTCTATAACAAAAATTGCATAAACTGTTAAATCATAAATTTATTTACATGCATAGCAATGGTTGGTAAGGGTCAGTGAAAGATCGTGGATGTCGCCTAGAGGGGGGGTGAATAGGCGCTTTTAAAATAATTACGGTTTAGGCTTGAACAAATGTGGAATAAACCTAGCGGTTAATATATCAAGCACAAAACCTACAACAATTAGGCTCACCTATGAACACCAACAACTTATGCTAAGCAAGATAAACTACTAGGTGATAGCAAGATATATGACAAGAACCAATATGGCTATCACAAGGTAAAGTGCATAAGTAAAGAGCTCGGGTAAGAGATAACCAAGGCACGCGGAGACGACGATGTATCCCGAAGTTCACACCCTTGCGGATGCTAATCTCCGTTTGGAGCGGTGTGGAGGCACAATGTTCCCCAAGAAGCCACTAGGGCCACCGTAATCTCCTCACGCCCTCGCACAATGCAAGATGCCGTGATTCCACTAAGGGACCCTTGAGGGCGGTCACCGAACCCGTACAAATGGCAACCCTTGGGGGCGGTCACCGAACCCGTACACTTTGGCAACCCTTGGGGGCGGTCACCGGTACCCATCAAATTGCTCAGGGCGATCTCCACAACCTAATTGGAGACCCCAACGCTTGCCCGGAGCTTTACACCACAATGATTGAGCTCCGAACACCACCAACCGTCTAGGGCGCCAAGGCACCCAAGAGAAACAAGCTCTAGGGTGGCCAAACACCCAAGAGTAATAAGCTTCTCAAACTTTACTTCCACGTATCACCGTGGAGAACTCAAATCGATGCACCAAATGCAATGGCAAGGGCACACGGAGTGCCCAAGTCCTTCTCTCCCAATCCCACCAAAGCAACTAATGCTAGGGAAGAAAATGAGAGGAAGAACGAAAGAAGAACACGAAGAACTCCAAGATCTAGATCCAAGGGGTTCCCCTCACTTAGAGGAGAAAGTGATTGGTGGAAACGTGGATCTAGATCTCCTCTCTCTTTTCCCTCAAGAACTAGCAAGAATCATTGGAGAGATTGAGAGTTAGCAAGCTCGAAGAAGGTCAACAATGGGGGAAGAACACGAGCTAAAAGGATAAGGTTCATTGGGGAAGAAGACCCCCTTTTATAGGTAGGGAAAAATCCAACCGTTATGCTCACAGCCCGCACAGAGCGGTATTACCGCTCCAAGGAGCGGTACTACCGCTAGGGAGGAAGTACCCCTTTGAAAAAAAATAGCGAGGAGGCAAAAGGCCAGAAGAACCGCCGGAGCGGTACTACCGCTCGTCCTCACGGTACTACCGCAAATGGTAGCGGTACTACTGCTTGCGAGCGGTACTAAAAAAATACATCCAGGCCTACCACCGCAAGACTTGGGACGAGTTTTTGGTCCAGAGCGGTACTACCACTGTAGGAGCCGCGGTAGTACTGCTCTGGAGCGGTAGTAAAAAATTACATCCGCTCCAATTTGCGGTAGTACCGCTGCAGCCTTTTCAGAACATCAAAACTGCCACAACTTTTGCAAACGGACTCCGAATTCGATGAAACCAAGTTTGTTGGAAAGCTAGCGACAGGGGCTAACACAATCTTCAAAGAAATATCAATAAGAAGCAAATGAGAAAAGTCCCATAAGAAAATGGTGAGAACCCTTCCTCGGAAAAGACCGGTAAAACCTCCAACACCAAAAACATCATAGAAGATGCATGCGAACTCCGTTTTTGATGAACTCAAGCTTGTCATCAAGATGACCATAAGCTCTAAGACTCACAAAGAGAACCAAACAAGAACCAAGAAATATGATGCAAGGATGCAATGGTTTGAGCTCTCTACTAACGATACGATCAAGCTACCAACTTGAGAGCCCCCCTTGATAGTACGGCAAACGATCCTATAACCCGGTCTCCAAACTACCACCATGAGACCGGTAAAATAGAAAACCTATCAAGGGCAAACCTTTGCCTTGCACATGGTCCACTTGAGCTAGATGATGACGATCTTGACTCCCTCAAGTTGGACCACCTTTCTTGATTGCGTTGGCTCGATGAAGACTAGATGATTGCTCCCCCATAGTCCACTATGGGTGAGCCACTCTTCGGCACATCTTCACAAGTCCATTGTCACCACAATGGACGGCAAGCTTCAAGCACTTGATCTCTTCGCGATGATCCACTTGAACTTGCACACGGCAATCTTGATGACGATCACCACTTGATGTCATCCTCTCCATGGGTTGAGTGATATCTTCCTCTTGACACAAGCCCATGAACACGTACCTAACCCCATGCAGAACTCTCACATAGACCATGGGTTAGTATACAAAGCACAATGGACGATGCTTACCAAACCATGGGATTACTTGATCCCTCTCGGTACATCTTCTACGCTTTGTGAGTTGATCAACTTGATTCACTCTTGACTTAGTCTTGATCAACCTTGAATCTTTCCAACTCTCTTCATTTGGATGATGTCTTGAAGGTAAACATGAATGATCACACAATCTTCTTCTTCAAGACATGCTTGCAATAAGCTCAACTCTCACATGACCAAGCTTTGGATAATTCCTTAATAGCACCTTGGTCAACACAAACTCTCCTTGAAACCAACACATGTACTCCAAGAAAAGCCTATGGACAAAACCTTCAAATATAACTCCCCCAAAATCAATAAAAACTTACAACAAGTGCAAGTGAGCATATAGGAAACTAAGCCTAGTACATGTAACAAACACATGGTTGAGCAATAAGTGAAAGAGGCAACTTAAGAATGGGCTCAACCAAAATGATGTGTGTGAGTCAAGGCAATGCACTTGAGAAGACTAATGTACGGATGAGCATTAAGCATCAATAAAGTCTTGAAAGAATGAGGCAACACAGTGCAAGGCCTATCATTCCCACGCACAACAAGCAAATGGGTTCACAAGATTACTAATAAGCATATAGAGAACCTATGCTTGTGACAACCCGCGGTGAAGATAGAAGATGAAAGGCGCGTCAAGACGAGGGATGCTAATTAAGATGGCAAAAACCTCATAAAGAAAAGCATGAGGAAAATAATGTTCACCACACAAGAGCGCATCAAGATGCAACGATAGA
The DNA here is from genome assembly GCF_003073215.2 of Triticum urartu. Taxonomy (NCBI): domain Eukaryota; kingdom Viridiplantae; phylum Streptophyta; class Magnoliopsida; order Poales; family Poaceae; genus Triticum; species Triticum urartu. The sequence continues at coordinate 192,828,888 of NC_053028.1, read as the reverse complement.
AGACACGCACTCAAGGAAAAATCTTTCACGGAGCCACCAAAGAAATAACATAAGAAAGACAAGGTGGACATGAAAGAAAGGATATCAACTAGATATGCAACTTATCTCAAGTGTATAAGATTCTAGGTAGACGAAATCATGATGATATATATCTACAAAGAAGGATGTACACCCGAAATAGTTACAACACGAGGAACAAGGTATCCAAAGGGAGGTCATACATATACCAATAAGATATTTGCTTGGAAGTATAGCACATGGCTAGATATGGTCTTATAGTATATAAATGAATTCCTACCACACACCCATCAAATACCTCACAACTAGCAACAAGACATCATTGTTGGGATGCTTTGAGAAAGGAAACAAGTATCACAAGAAAGAATGGATAACATGCCATGATACAACCTACACAAGGTTGATGCAAGAAATGTGTGCATGAAGTATATGAAGATACTTGTTACCGAGATAACATTGGAAGGATGTAGTAGATACCAATTGAAGGTACAAAATAGTTCATTGGTATCCTAGCTTGACTCCAATAAGCACATGGTGACAACACCTTCCTTGTGAGTGAGCCGAGCATCCAATGCATCTCCACTTGTTCCTAGAACAACAACACAAACAAAATGGTACCCAAACTCATTGGGACCAAAGAGTTAGAGAACCAACAACACATAGGACAAACTCCACATAAATATGTGCATATAGATATGAAAATGAATTTCATGCACATCTCATCCAATTTGAGACTTGGTGGAGTTCCCCCTATATATTGGGTCAAAGAAAGAAAACATGCCAAAGAAACTACAAGAAGTAAATATGCATGCTCAAGACTTTCAAGAACCGAGACCAAAAGACAAAGAAATACCAAGCGAAGAAAAGATACCAAATGAATAAATCATCACTTGGAGGATATCCATAAAAGATACATCAAGGAATGAGATATCCATTGATACACTCAAAAAGAAAGATGTCAAACTCCCAAAAGAGAGGATGGTTCCAAACAAACCGAACTCTCTACAAAGTTTCATGATGGCACAAAGTACCCAAAAGAAATGACTTGCCTTTCACCGACACACATTTGATAAGGATCACAAGTTGAGTGTTTTATAGAGAATAGGATAGCTCCCCCAAGACTAGTGCATTATAGAGAATTTGCATTTGAATACAAAGTGCACGAGGTGGGATCACCACTTTCACTATATCTAGGAAACACTAGACAAGGTCAAGAAATTAACAAGATCCACAAGTGGTATGGAATACAATGGGAGTTGACACAATCCTAGGCAAGAGATAAAGCAAATAAAAGCACAGGCCAATGTAAAGATGATCAATAATTTCTACCACACATAAGTGAGTAGCAATTGTCAAAAGACAAGAAGTATTTGGAAATAATTCCCGGTGGTAGATAACAAGGATATCCGACATCATCTTCACACCAAACAAAAAGAAAATTGTAACTTGTAGAGCTAACATGCCACCTAGGAACAAGATAATTTACAATATCAACTCTAGGTGACAATATCTCAAATGTACACATTTTCTAGGCTAGTAATATACACATAGCATATTACTCCCCCATAATGTGATACCAATTAAGGATAAACAAGAGGCAAAATAACGATCCAACACGAGATAATTAATGGAAAATATATAATTTGAATTTCTCATGAGAAGACATACCACATAACGACTAGATAATCTTAAAATATCAATACTAGATGGTATTACTCATGTACACACATATATAGGATTGTGAGGTGCACAAAGCACATCACTCCCCCATAATGGGATATTCCATTAATCTCTCACAAGAGCCAACTAAGAAAAGAACAAGATGCAAAAGGCTCAATGCATGATACACACATACATGATGTGCAAACCAACACACACATACTTGATTGCACAAGATAATCAAGTTGGAAGCACAACATATACAAACACATGCAAGGAACAAAACCAAACATGCAAAGGGGTAAGTAACCATCAATGTAAACACTTTAAGCACGAGTTGCCGCATGGAGAAACATTGGATATAAGATAGAAACTTGATAATTCGAATAACTTGGCTTGAGACAATTAGAATGATGAAGTCCCCTTAATTCTTCATAAAGTAGCCAAGTCTCGAGTGCCCTCCAACAACACCTATTGATCAAGTTTGAACTTGTTGGTCCCCAACCAAGTTGGGTACTAAGAGGTTAGTCACAATAGGCTTGGCTACCCAAATGGTTCTCTTCTTGACACCACTTTGAGTACCAACAACTTTGGCAAACACATTGCCAACCTTATCCTTCCCAAGAGAATAGATATCATCAATAATAATTGGGTTGGATAAGTTACCACTAGTGCATGAAGAGGTGAGGTGACCTTTCTCACGACATAAGTAGCAACGTCTACTCTTCACTTTCTTCTCACTTGATTTCTCAACTTGAGAAGCATTAGCTTGAGGATTCTTGGAAAGAGGACTTTCTTCAACATGTGGTTGAGCATGAGATCGAACTTGTGGCCGCTTCCCTTGTTGCTTGTCACTAATGGCCTTCTTCTTCAATGGGCAAGATCTAACATGATGCCCTTCTACTTTGCACTTGAAGCAAAAAATCTTGGCCGAATTCTTGACTTGTTCTTGGCCCTTCTTTTTGTTCACTTTGGACTTCTTCTTGTTGGAGTTGAATCCAAGTCCACCTTTGTCATTGGGGGACTTTTGCACACTCAAGATATTGTTGAGTGTGAATTTTCCTTCATGACTCTTTTCCAAGTCTTTCTTCAAAGAAGTGACTTGGGCCTTGAGCTCTTTGATTTTATCTGCATGGTTAGTCTCAACACAAGTACTAGAGGAAGTATAAGCTTCATCGTTAGAGCAACAAGGCAAGGAAAGCAATTCATCACAAGATGTACCAATGTTATGCATGGATGAATCGCGAGGACTAGCACAAGGCAATATAGCATTTTGACCAAAAGTAGTGCTAGTATCCACATGAGGCTCACTAGATGTTACCTTAGCAAGCATGGCCTCATGAGCTATCTTTAGCACATTATGGGATACTAGAAGATCATCATGAGAGCTTGTGAGGTTTACATGATTTTCTTCCAACATCCCATAATTGCTAGATAGCAACTCAAGTTGAGCCCTTAGCTCAACATTCTCCTTTAATATGGATGCTTCACAAGAGATAGAGTTAGTAGCACAAGCATCATCATTAGCAACAAGAGGAGAAGAAAACTTGGCAAGCTCTTTTGAATATGAAGCTTTAAGTTGAGCATGAGACTCGGTGAGTTTGATGAGCTCACCCTTGATGACCCTTGAGCCATTTTCGAGGTGCTCAAAATCCTCAAGGAGTCTAGCATGAGCAACTTCAAGCTTAGCATTTTTAGTTTTGAAATCATTGGCCACCTCGAGTGCTCTATCATGAGATTCCTTTATTCTAGATAATTCTAGAGCAAAGGTCTCCTCAAGAGATTCGGATGTGGTTTGTTCATGTTCAAGAGCTTGAGATAGCTCCGCGATCTCATTTGCGTAATCACGCTCATGAGCTTCCATTTTCTTAATGGTGACCTCATGCTCCTCTAGATGAGATTCCAACTCCTCAATGTATTTCTTGCCTTCAATGGCAAGAGACATGATTTCCATCAAGTTGGAACGAGCAAGTTTATTTTGGTGAAGAGCTTTAAAAATTATTTCCCACTTAGTTTTTAAGGAGGCAACATTATCATTCTCTTCATCATAATCAACATCATCATCACTCTTGCCATCATCACAAGATATATTGGGATTCAAAGTGGGAGATACCTTTGAAGCCTTGGCCATAAGGCAAAATGCAATAGATGATGATGAAGGATCCATTGAAGCACCATTCAAGACCACATCTTGTTCCATGGGGTGTTGGGTTTCCTCTACATTGTTAGCACAACAATTCGAGGACATATATGCATTTTTATCATGGCAACAAGACATAGTAAACATATCATCATGGGATTTAGTCAAGCAATTTCTACATGATATGCAAGGACTATCAACACAAGCATGTGAAACATTTGGAGTGCTCGAAGTGTTAAAGCAGATAGTGATGAAGGATCATCCACAATAAACATACTATCATCATTGCAATGACCAACACTACTCACCATATCATTACCTTGTGGCAAGCCACATGTAGGTGAAGTAGAAGAAGTTGAGAAGACTATACGGCTGGATGTGGAGGGAGAACAATCATCCCCACAAAACTTGGACACGCCATATTTATCTTGAAGCTTTGTCCACAACTCATGAGCATCCCGGAACGGCATGAGTTGAAATATAACTACATTGCTCAAAGCATCGAAAAGCACATTAGAAGCTTGAGCATTGAGATAAGAGTTTTTCTCATCCTCTAAAGATAATCTTTGAGGATCCTTTGGAGGAGAAAAACCCATATCTAAAATTCGCTCTAAATTTGGGTCCATGACCCTAAAGAGATTAAGCATGCGAATTACCCAAACATCAAAATTTATGCCATCAAAACTAAGAGTGTGAGAGAATCCTAATCCCCTAGTCGACATCTTTACTCTCTAGGCGTTTAAGCCTAACAAAGAGAGACGAGGCTCTGATACCAATTGAAAGATCGTGGATGTCGCCTAGAGGGGGGTGAATAGGCACTTTTAAAATAATTACGGTTTAGGCTTGAACAAATGCGGAATAAACCTAGCGGTTAATATGTCAAGCACAAAACCTACAACAACTAGGCTCACCTATATGCACCAACAACTTATGCTAAGCAAGATAAACTACTAGGTGATAGCAAGATATATGACAAGAACCAATATGGCTATCACAAGGTAAAGTGCATAGGTAAAGAGCTCGGGTAAGAGATAACCGAGGCACACGGAGAAGATGATGTATCCCGAAGTTCACACCCTTGCGGATGCTAATCTCCATTTGGAGCGGTGTGGAGGCACAATGCTCCCCAAGAAGCCACTAGGGCCACCATAATCTCCTCACGCCCTCGCACAATGCAAGATGCCGTGATTCCACTAAGGGACCCTTGAGGGCGGTCATCGAACCCGTACAAATGGCAACCCTTGGGGGCGGTCACCGAACCCGTACACTTTGGCAACCCTTGGGGGCGGTCACCGGTACCCGTCAAATTGCTCGGGGCGATCTCCACAACCTAATTGGAAACCCCGACGCTTGCCCGGAGCTTTACACCACAATGATTGAGTTCCGAACACCACCAACCGTCTAGGGCGCCAAGGCACCCAAGAGGAACAAGCTCTAGGGTGGCCAAACACCCAAGAGTAATAAGCTTCTCAAACTTTACTTCCACGTATCACCGTGGAGAACTCAAACCGATGCACCAAATGCAATGGCAAGGGCACACGGAGTGCCCAAGTCCTTCTCTCCCAATCCCACCAAAGCAACTAATGCTAGGGAAGAAAATGAGAGGAAGAATGAAAGAAGAACATGAAGAACTCCAAGATCTAGATCCAAGGGGTTCCCCTCACTTAGAGGAGAAAGTGATTGGTGGAAACGTGGATCTAGATCTCCTCTCTCTTTTCCCTCAAGAACTAGCAAGAATCATTGGAGGGATTGAGAGTTAGCAAGCTCGAAGAAGGTCAACAATGGGGGAAGAACACGAGCTAAAAGGATAAGGTTCATTGGGGAAGAAGACCCCCTTTTATAGGTGGGGAAAAATCCAACCGTTATGCTCACAGCCCGCACAGAGCGGTACTACCGCTCCAAGGAGCGGTACTACCGCTAGGGCGGAAGTATCCCTTTGAAAAACAACAGCGAGGAGGCAAAAGGTCAGAAGAACCGCCGGAGCGGTACTACCGCTCGTCCTCACGGTACTACCACTCGACCTCACGGTACTACCGCAAATGGTAGCGGTACTACTGCTTGCGAGCGGTACTAAAAAAATACATCCGGGCCTACCACCGCAAGACTTGGGATGAGTTTTTGGTCCGGAGCGGTACTACCACTGTAGGAGCCGCGGTAGTACTGCTCTGGAGCGGTACTAAAAAATTACATCCGCTCCAATTCGCGGTAGTACCGCTACAGCCTTTCAGAACACCAAAACTGCCACAACTTTTGCAAACGGACTCCGAATTTGATGAAACCAAGTTTGTTGGAAAGCTAGCTACAGGGGCTAACACAATCTTCAAAGAAATATCAATAAGAAGAGAATGAGAAAAGTCCCTTAAGAAAATGGTGAGAACCCTTCCTCGGAAAAGACCGGTAAAACCTCCAACACCGAAAACATCATAGAAGATGCATGTGAACTCCGTTTTCGATGAACTCAAGCTTGTCATCAAGATGACCATAAGCTCTAAGACTCACAAAGAGAACCAAACAAGAACCAAGAAAGATGATACAAGGATGCAATGGTTTGAGCTCTCTACTAACGATACGATCAAGCTACCAACTTGAGAGCCCCCCTTGATAGTACGGCAAACGATCCTATAACCCGGTCTCCAAACTACCACCATGATACCGGTAAAATAGAAAACCTATCAAGGGCAAACCTTTGCCTTGCACATGGTCCACTTGAGCTAGATGATGACGATCTTGACTCCCTCAAGTTGGACCACCTTTCTTGATTGCGTTGGCTCGATGAAGACTAGATGATTGCTCCCCCATAGTCCACTATGGGTGAGCCACTCTTCGGCACATATTCACAAGTCCATTGTCACCACAATGGACGGCAAGCTTCAAGCACTTGATCTCTTCGCGATGATCCACTTGAACTTGCACACGGCAATCTTGATGACGATCACCACTTGATGTCATCCTCTCCATGGGTTGAGTGATATCTCCCTCTTGACACAAGCCCATGAACATGTACCTAACCCCATGCAGAACTCTCACATAGACCATGGGTTAGTATACAAAGCACAATGGACAATGCTTACCAAACCATGGGATCACTTGATCCCTCTCGGTACATCTTCTACGCTTTGTGAGTTGATCAACTTGATTCACTCCTGACTTAGTCTTGATCAACCTTGAATCTTTCCAACTCTCTTCATTTGGATGATGTCTTGAAGGTAAACATGAATGATCACACAATCTTCTTCTTCAAGACATGCTTGCAATAAGCTCAACTCTCACATGACCAAGCTTTGGATAATTCCTTAATAGCACCTTGGTCAACACAAACTCTCCTTGAAACCAACACATGTACTCCAAGAAAAGCCTATGGACAAAACCTTCAAATATAACTCAAGGCAACCATTAGTCCATAAAGATTGTCATCAATTACCAAATCCGAACATGGGGGCACCGCATGTTCTTCAGTCAGCCTTTAGCTTCACATATATTTCATATTTTCAAGTGAAAAAATACAATGGTTCCAAAATAAAAATGCACATATCATGATTTTTAATGATGTAATGACATACATGGTCTTGTTTGTGCATGAGACGAGGTAGAAAGCTATAATTTACAGGTGCATGAATTCATCATGAGAGAGTAAATCATTCGGTCAATTCAAAATATGCCACGATGACATCACTTGCATATTTTTCTGTCGTAGCTCGCCTTCGGACTTGGAGCTGCCTTGCCACTTGAGCGTATAGTTGTTTGTTTGGCATGGGCTGGCATGATTCTTGTGTGCTTGTTGTGGTGGGGGGCTCGCCCTTGGTCAAATAAATTGAAGTCAGAGTTGCTTTCTCGGGAATAAATGGTGGCAATGACAATCTGCGGACAACATCGGTAGTGTTTCTCTCTTCGGTGGCATGTGTGAGTCTTGTGGGTAGCCAGGTTGGCCATCGGTACCCTATGTGGGCATGTTATTATGGTTTTCGCCTGGTTTTTCATAATTAATTGTGCAATTTTTTCTTCTTAACTATTGAAATCAGGCAAAACTTTTGTTGCCGCTTTAAAAAAACGCCACTATATCGTATCATGCGTATGTGGGTCTGCTTAAGTAGTCATGGTGCTCCTAGGTCATGTTACTGGCAACTAATGGGATGCATGCCTACTTCTAAGGGCATCTCTAGCCGATCCTAAAATTTCACGAGCATCAAAAAAATATTGGGGGGGGGGGGGGTTGACGATGTCGAATCCATCCCATTTACCTCTCTAAAGCCCATAAACTTTTGGGGCCCACCAAAAATGAGCCCCTACAGCAAAAATATTGAGGCAAAGAATTCTTGGTGAACTATGGGTTAAGGGTTGTGTTGTTTCTTTTGGTTCAATTTTGCACTATGAGTGTTTCAATTTGAATTTGTGAATTGACAATCAAAATGGTGTTTGAACGTATGCATTCCTACCAACAAGCTATTATTTGATAGGTTGTTTAAATGAAGTCGGAATGAGGTTTACATATGCAATAGGATGAGAGAAATAGCAACAAAAAATTATTGTTGTCTATGTTTTGGTGATCGGTTAAAATGCAGCCTCCACAACCCCGGGATTTTTGGAGAGTTAATTTTGCGGACGGCTTTTTGGTGTTAGAATAAAACGCTAATGCAAGATCATAGACAACACACCGAGGCACGATATTTGTTAACGAGGTTCACCGATGTGGTTACATCCCGGGGCATGACTACGGGCGCTCCTCTCCAAGATATCGCAACATCGACTGCCCGGACGCCGGCACAAGCCGTCGGCTCCCCACGTACCTGTTGCTATCAAGCCGTCATAGTTTACAACGTGTGGTGCCCCTTTGTATATAAGAGGCCTAGGATACAAGTGTCCGACTCCTACACAACTCGTACCTAACCACATTAATTACAACTCCAAGTCCACGTAACCCCTTGCGTACATAATATATTCAACACAAATATAACAAACTCCACCTTGGCGAATATTCTCCGCCACTTAGAAGTCGTCCATGCTCGAACCTTCATGTACTCCGGACTTGGATTGTCTTCTTTGCAGCTTACTGAGAGCTACCCGACGGGCCAAACCCGCCGCCACTGTGAGACTCCACTGCTACTCTTGTAGCTCCACCTGCAATATTGCTCCCTTACAACTTGTAAAGATGCGAAGTCGTCCTCTTTCCTATCATCACAATCATCCCATCTTTCATGATTTTCATGGTCTTCTTATCCCGGTCAGAACATAATTCCATACCACCATCATGAAGAACACCAAGTGAAATTAGATTCCTCCTTAACCCTAGCACATGCCTGACTCCCCGAAGTATCCGCTCAACTCCATCAAACATCCTGATTTTGATGACACCTACTCCAGCAAAACGATAACCTTTGTCATCGCCGACATAGGCTAAACCAAACTCACCAGACGTGTACGAAGAGAACCACTCCCTGTTAGGCGTCGCATGAAAAGAGCAAGCTGAATCCAACATCCATGCTTCAGTTTTTGTTGACCGCCTGTTTGATACTACGAGAACATCACTACTATTGTCTGAGTCATCACCACGAGTAGCCGCATTAGCACTTGTCCCACCCTTCAGTTCAGGGCATTCCCTCTTTACATGTCCCCAGCCCTTGCACCTGTAGCACTGCACCTTTTTCTTCCTTTTCTTCTCCACCTCTTGTCCCTTCCTGAGCTGATAACCTTTAATTGCCAACCCCAAACCTTGAGTACTCTCCTCTGTAGCATTCTTTTGCTTCCTCAACTCATGTCCAAGCAACGCTGCAGTGACTTCCTCATTATTGACGGTTGTCTTTCCATGTGTCAATGTAATGACCAAATGCTCATAGGACGGTGGCAACGAAACAAGAAGAAGTAGTGCCTTATCCTCGTCCTCAATTTTCACATCTAGACGTGCTAGATCCGTGACCAACTGATTAAAGGCATTCACATGCTCCACAACATCCGACCCCTCCTGCATCTTCAGCCCATAGAACTTTTGCTTCAAATACAGCTTATTGGTCGCTGACTTGGACATATGACGATTTGCCAACTTGTCCCAAATTCCCTTAGGAGTATGTTCGTCCATGACATTATACATGACCTGATCCGCAAGACAAAGCCATATGGTAGCGGCCGCCTGCACTTGCATATCCTCCCACGCATCGTTGTCAACCTTGGCCGGCTTCATCTCCTGCAAACCCTTCAAGATTCCCTGCTGCGTCAGAATATCCTTGACTCTTGTCTGCCATAGACCGAAGTTACCCGTGCCATCGAATTTCTCCACATCAAATTTGGTGAATCCCGGCGCCATGCCGAGCCGCGATCTAACCGATCTATTGCCGCCGGTCTGACCGCCCTTGTTTTCCTCTGTGACTTCCTCACGAAAAAGATCACTAATCCCGTATTCCTCGTCTGAAGCCACATCACAGTCCGCGATCTATCAAGAAATCTAACCAACACAATGTCCCTGTCCGCCCTTTAGAAAATCACCGTGAAGCCTTGCCGACGCGAGATGAATTTGCTCTCCGGCGAAACTGGTTGCTCCACCTTTTTCCTGAACCTGCAGATTGATTTTGTGCCCTGCTAGCCTCGTCGCCCCAGCCCTTTATTTCCGCTGGATATAGCTGGCCCTTCTTTTCCTCCCCTCACACGAAACCGAGTTCAACTCTGTCACGATTTGCTCAGCCTTGTCAAGCCAAGTGTCCCACGGACCTATGCATGCACACGTCTCTTGTTTAATCATGACCAGCAGCAGACTTGTCCCCTGAAACATGTACACCCACGCACGTATCACTTGATCCGCTGACAGTATCCATGTAAACCTCTGGACTTCTTCCTCATCACGATTCTCTTTCCTTGTGCACTACCCTCTATCCGATCGAACCTGCTGCCTTGACTTTTCTTTGCCTTGCGCGTCGTGCTTCTACCGAGACCAACTGCCACACGCCTGCTCGAGGCTCCAGCGGCCGTCTCGCCTACGACACGAGCAACCAAATACTGACATTCCTTTTCTCGATTCCGCGTACCTTGGGAAAAACCTTGCCGCAAATTCCGACGAACAGCTAACGCCGTGTCTGATCTTGTTTTTCGCCAATGATCTGTATAGCCTTGTCGCACGTACTCATCAATGCCAACCCTGCCATAACAGTCATCACCTCGCGCATCAGTCCGTGGCCATTCACATCATCAACACAATTCGTCCGCAGTGCCGTGCCACCGTCCTTTACAACACCGAGCGTATCTTGATGCTCTCACACTCCGATCTATCCGGCCGTCCCTTCGTCTGGTCGTCGGTCTGATCGCGAGCCTAATCCGCCGCCTCCGTAACGTCTTCAACAGCCACTACGTCGGTATGATCGCCACGTCTAGCCGATCCTTACCGACCGCAGCCCATTGAACGGTTCAGGCCTCCTGCCCGAAGTGTCCGACACCACCGACCGCATCCGCGATCGCTGCCATGCTCCACCTTGCACCAATCGAACGTTCCATGGCACCCGTCGAGCATGATCCTCGTACCTCCGGATGATCTTCCGCATAGCCTTCTCACAACCTTGCTCATGATACCACTTGTTAGAATAAAACGCTAATGCAAGATCATAGATGACACACCGAGGCACGATATTTGTTAACGAGGTTCACCGATATGGCTATATCCCCGGGGCATGACTACGGGCGCTCCTCCCCAAGATACCGCAAAACCGGTCGCCCGGACGCCGGCACAAGCCGTCGGCTCCCCACGTACTTGTTACTATCAAGTCGTCATAGGTTACAACGTGTGGTGCCCCTTCGTATATAAGAGGCCTAGGATACAAGTGTCCGACTCCTAGACAACTCGTACCTAACCACATCAATTACAACTCCAAGTCCATGTAACCCTTTGCGTACATAATATATTCGACACAAATATAACATTTGGGAGTTAAGTTTTGGAGTCAATTGGGGATATTGTAAGTTGGGTGGCTTATTCATGTGTGAATTGAATGACCAGCTTAGTTTGAAGATGGTATGGAGGAGAAATACTTGAGAACGTTGGCAGGTAGTCGTCGAACCAATGGTACGCGCTTATAGCATTTAGTGTCAGGGGCACCAGACAAGGGTGTGCATGGAGTTGGTGGGGGTATTGTGACTTCGGATCTCTTTCCCATGTCAAAAGCATGGATCTTGGTGGCACGCATTGCCACTTTGAAGCAGAGAACGGACATGTCGATGCGGTGGAAGGAAGGGAGGTAGGAGCTTATGTCTCACCAAAAGACGCCACATGTTGCAATGGTCACAGACTCTAGGTTACATAAGTTGTATTTAGCATTAGAGGCAGGCGAAAAACAATAATATTGGGAAAATAACGGTCCATAGCAACATGGTGCAAGCATTATATTCTAAACATATGGTTTCGGTTTTGAGGGGAATAGTCTTGTTGTGCAATAGTTCTGACATGATTTTTTGTCTGCGTGAGAAACATTTTCTACACTATGACAAGCTACAAAAAGAGTTTGCAACCAACTATGGACAAACTAATGAATTGGGTTGCATGTGGGAGGGCATGTCCCTTTTTTAAGGACGACTTGTATTCTTAAAAACATGTTTATTTAACATACTTTTATACTCTCATTGTTTATAACTTCAAATTATTAACTCCAAGGTGTTGCATCTCTTTAATTTGGGACACTATATACAGTCGACACAAGTACCATTTGGTCAGTCTGGTTTTGTTAATAGAGTAACGAGTCGAAAGGTTCATGATTCGAGACATTCAAATATTTTTCTACTTACATATTTGAGGGTCAAGAGATATTTTCAAGGAAAGGGAAAGATCTGGAGGCTGTCATAGATTAGAGCATGGTACTTTAACATTAACATCCTTTGGGCCTTCTACTAAAATGGTTCCTATTCTCGAAGGGCTTATTTTGGGCATGTAAAGCTAGTAAACTATATATATGATACAGCTGGAAGATTGATAATATCACTAATAAATCTAGAAAACTAAATGGCTAGATAATTTTGGCTTAGTAGGGTATTATAAGATGTTTACATTCTAACAGATAAAAAAATGGTTCAACTTGAACAAAACATATGAATTGATTCACTTGATTGAGGGTTTCATGAACACCGAGGAGAACCCCTCAACACAACTTCAAGTCTAGTTCAAGCATTTGCAACTTCAATATTTCGTAGTTCAAGCATATACATCTAGTAGCTGAGTGTGACAACAATAAAGGAGGGACCAATTGCAACAACCTGAGCTAAATAACACAACTTGGCCAATCGATGTTGGGAACTTAGAGAGATCGTGACAAACAATGAAGGAGGGACCAATTGCGACAACCTATGCTAAGTGACGCAACTGAGCCAATCAATGTTGAGAACTTAGACTTAGAGAGAGGATAACCTGACTCGGATTTTTGCACACATGGTTGACTGCCCACAAAATATAAGCCAGACACATGTAGTTTGAGATGTGTACATTGTTGCTATTATTTGACATTCAAAAAGCAATATATATTTGATATATAGTAAATTCTCATGGATGTGTGCCCAGAAATGATGCCATTTTTAGCCTTGGCTATGTTCACATGGGCACATGGATGTTAAGTACATTCGTGTTCTAAAAAGTAAAAAAAAAAATATTAAACGCCTTTAGCATAAACTACCCGCCATATTTCCCCCAAATATATGCCCATCATGGCCCGTAACTAAATGTTTTCATAGCTTCTTCTACATCTACCATCTATGCACGACTCTAGATAATGAATTCAGTGTCCTATGAAGAACAACAATATTTCTAAACACTATAAGTCTACCAGTATTGTGATGTCATTTCTGTGGTACAATAGACAGGGACAACAAAAGTTGTGAGTTTTGGTGAATGCTTGACATAATTGTTCAAAGTATTCAAATATTAAAAAGCTAAAATTGGTACTTTGACATTTTAGTTAAAAATAATGTGGATGCTTTAAAATATGTGAATTTGTTAGTGATTTTCAGTTTGAGTTGCATATCCGACATATTATATTTTGAAACTCTAGGTATTTCTAATATGTCATAAATTCATACTCTTTGTCATCTTTTTTGGAGTTGACTCAAAAAAAGGTATAACATTTAAATTACCGAGAAATGTGAGAATTGATTAAAAAACTAGGCTCTGCTCAAGAGGAGACTCCACATCATCTTTTTTGGAGTTGCCCTTTTTCTAAAGAATGCAGGAATTTTGTTTGCCCTCAAAGAGGAAGGAATCCATCAGCCCCGGAGGCGTTTCATGGCTTGATGCAGAAATTAAGGGTTCCCTTCTTCATGGATATAATCATTTTTTCTGCTTGGGCCATCTGGATGTCTAGGAACAACAGAATTTTCAGAGCCAAGGTGACAAGCTTTCAAAGATGGAGGCAAATATACTTTCATGAACTTTCCCTGTTTGATTATAGGACTAAAAGGAAATAATGCCCCACTATTTCTGTCCTTTTTTTGCGGGGACCCACTATTTCTGTCTTGGCTCCATGATCAGCTGCTCATGTAACATTAGATAGGTGCTTGGGCTTCCCACTGTTGTAAATATTTATTGCCTCACTATTGTAAATATTTTTAAATTCTTCTTTAAATCAATAAAAATTGCAGTGGTTTTCTTCCCCACTGTTTCCCTTTAAACATTTGAGTGTTAAAATAATATTGCAACTTAAAATATTTTAACAAAATAAAAGGTGTAGATACTTAAAATTGGGAGTAAAGCTTAACTTGTACTCACATGGGATCAATCAATGCTCACGATACTGGTTGAAGACATTCAAGGGTTGATTGCTGAGAGTACGAGAGAGATAGTTATTGCTCATATTAGTCACACACAGAACAAGGTCGCCCATGGCCTTGCTGCGTATGGTAGATGCACACCTCGGACTGCGGTGTGGTTTGGATCACGGACTAGTGAGGTTGTAAGCCTTTGTATGGCGGACTCTCTGCCTTAAGTAATAAAAGTCCTCTTTTCCCTCGCAAAAAAGAACTTGACTTGTACTGCTATGTGGGTTTATAGTCTAAATTGTAATTGATTATCAGTTTGTGCCCGCACGTGAGAAGTGCCTCCGAGGATTGTCCTTTCTTTGTCTTGGAGATGAACCACTTGACATGTATTACATGCTTGCACTACGGGCAACGAACGAGTGGCAAAGGGGCTGCTGGCTCTGGATTAGAACGGTCCCATTGATTGATGAGGATGATAGAGACATGGCCTTGCACATGAAAAACTTGGCTTGAAGCTCTGGGAAGATAATTTGCATATCTGCCTGTTTTCTTTTTCTTTTCTGAAGTGGTCGAGTGGCTCTTGGCCTTATCAGGTGGTTAGCAAGAGTTTTTCTATGAAACAAATACAAGTGATTTCGAACGAAACCCTACATCACTAACCACAAGTGTCAGCATCATAGCCCATAACGATCTTTTGTGATCCTATAAACCTAAATAGTTAATTCTCACTAACTTTAATTCTCTCGACATGTCATGTGAGTCACCATGTCACCATGCATGAAAAAAAATACCCTTATTAACCACTTATCTCAACATGCAACTATGTCAGCTCACCACGGCAGCCACCATGCATGGGAAAAGATAGACGTTAACATCAAATGCCGCAAGCCAAAGCAACCAGTATTACCGATCAATCCATCACTCTATCATGTGCGCCTACAAAGTGTTAGTATTTAATTTAGGTTGTTTTTCTCTTGAATAATTATATCAATGAGTATACATACAAACACTATATTGAGTAATTAAAATCTCTAGTTGGTTCATCTTGGCAAACACTATATTGAATAATTATATTAGTTTCATTAATTTCATATTTTGGGTACTTTTTTTATAAAGGCGTTAATAAAATATAGCATCAAGTGGATACAAAGCATAATGAGTAACACCCGATCTCTGCATAGTTAGAATGTATACAGTCAAACAATCTGATAAAAGAAGAAGAAAAGGCCAACATATTGGCACCAGTAAAGTCGTAAAAGATCAACATTATGCTATCACCCATATTGGGTGAAAACCTCTTGGCCACCCGCGCCAACCACACACACACCACCTTGAACAACGGTTGATACTTCTTTCGGTTATCAATCGATTGGCTATTCCTCGGGTCGTCACGCATAATTCTAAACGTTGTGTGAAATAACAAATATTAAAAATTACATAATTAAGTGAGAGTATGTGCTAGCCATACTAGCTCGTTATAATTGTAAGAATTTTTTAACATTTAGGGCCTTATTTTACATTTTGCATCGGGACCTCAAATTCGTGGAGACGGCCCAACCCTCCGAAACAATGCGAGCTCCACACTCTAAGACCCCCCCCCCCCAAAAAAAAAAAAGCAGAGACACCACGCTGACTTTTCAGATTTGTACATATGAAGCCGAGCCTACGCGCATGATCGGCATCCACGAATAGGCGCCCTTGCCATGCATCATCGGCGCTGGCGATAACAACCTGCGGGTCCGTGTAGTTTGTTCTACGAGCGTGCATACAGAAACATCGTGCTCCTGCTTTTTCAGGCGTAGCTCTCCTGATGGGCACAACATATGAACGTATGTGGGTATATGGCAATGGTCTCATGTGTATGCTACAAATGGGAAATACTATTCGTTAGGAACTTTCAACGCGCCATATGGTCCTCGTACGGGCACGGCAGACCTGCTCTTTGTGTGGTTGGTGCTCCACGCCACATCGTTTCCGTTGTATGTTTTGGTCGCTACATGCTCCGGATGAAAAGAACGTGTCAGCAGATTTTTATTCTTGCACATCAGAACGAGATAAACATCCAGCCCTCAATACACAACACGAGTCATATCTGCCGACCACTGTTTTGCAAGCAAAACATACTCTCTTTTTTGTTGTTGAAATCGGTCAATTAAGCAGTCTACCTTACGAGTGAAATCCAACGGCTCACCTCCTTCCTCGTGCGCCCACCAGCCCCAACATCTTATATTTATTTATTTATTTTGAGCAGCCAACATCTTATATTTAGGAATGGAGGCGGTACAAGTTTCTGGCAAACTCAGATGCAATCTAAGCTAAAGAAAAGTGGCGAACTCTTGTCAATTTGCAACTTATCAGTCGAGCAGCTCCTGTACGGAAAATGCTAAACCTCAATTCTTGCAGAACAGTGGCGAAGCCAGGATTAAAAAAAACATGTTACCGAAAAACAAATTGGCCCAAGGTTCACTTCAATCCTGGCTCCGCCACTGTTCTGCAATGCACCATCCCGAGCGCGAATCTGAAACTGAATTGCACTGTACAGAACATGAAAACACATAAAGCAAATCCGATATTTCTGAAACTCTTCTTGCTATTCATGTGGCCAAGAAACAAAGTAGCTAACAAGTTGCGTGCACCTATGGAAAGAATGCTAGCAACCACATTGGTGGCCGACAGACGAAAGGAAAAAACGGTAATTACCACAGACAAATTCAAACGCCACCTACTTGCATTTGATGATTAATCTATCACTAGTTACAAACGTTCTGTTGCTATACACATCCTGTCAGTCAGCTGTTCACTTCTATAGGCAGTCTTGTTCAAGATAACGCTGAAGACGAGTTTCTGTTTGATGAAGCAGGCTTTCCCGGCATCAATGGCAGTAAAATTCCTAGGGCTGTATCGCACATTGCCAGTCAGGGTCTCTATCATTCTCGTACAGCATTTGCAATCGACAAGACTGCTCCGTTATCAACTTATAAGTCGAGGGATGATCGTGTGCCACCAGGGAGAAGTCGTCGTGGTACATGTGTGTTCCTTCGACCATCAACTGCCAAATAAAAGCACCCCCGCCTGCCTGAAGCTTCCTCGCTGAATCATAGATTTTGTCGTAAACAACTCTTAGAAGAATATCTCTATCAACTGTGCTGTTGCCCTCTACATGCTGCAGGTAACCTACTTCTGAGAACAGAACAGGTTTTTTCAAGATGTGTTCGCTGTCATTAAGGTGTGAATCAACCCAACTGGAAAGGTATCTGAGTTTTTCTTCCATGCTTGCCTTTGGTAGCCTGGGAACAAATATATGCATCAATGGCATATAAACTAAAGCATGATACATTTGTACAAATAATCGGGAAAAATACATACCAGCTGTCAGGGTAAGCATGCACCGATGCAAAATCAATATTCTCGACTGCCGAGTTCTGTATGAAGTCTGAGCAGAGTGAAGCTGCCCAGTCCCCAGGATTAAAACCCAGCCTCTCAGCTATTCCAGTGCCATAAAACCCTTCAATTCCTACTGCAACAAGATGTTTAGCATCCAGACTCTTGACATACGCTGCCATCTCTGCTATCCAAGCCTGCCAAGGGACACCGGGTTGAAGTGCCGAGTGTTTTCACTCAGAAAAATCCCCATGTACTGAAAGTGAAAATGGATCTTTGAATGCATTGAAGTCATTACCTGAAGATGAGGACCAGATGAGTTGGACACACACCTAGGCTCATTCATGAGTTCCCAAGCAAAAATAGCAGGTTCATCAGAGTATCTGATTCCACTGTAAGAGTTCCTTCTAGTTAATATTGCCTGTTGGTAATACGTTATATAGGAGTGGTGACAGAATCATCAAAAACTGGCCAGAGAAGGAAAATTGGAGAAAAAGTGTTTATAAATAGTGCTTCTGCAAACGTAGCTGCAAGTTTGTTTACCCAGGTCGATTAGGGTCGCAATTGACACATATTACTCCCTTGTTTATTTATGTAACAAATTTACAAGCTATATGCATAAAAGAAGGTCTTGTAAATCATGCTAGTCACTTGGCAGTGGCCATAGCACAATACACTTTACCACTTCTAGATAAAATGTCAGAGCATATGAACATATTAGGTACATTCAGCGAATACAAAACACATTTTATCTAATATCCACTCCCTTGGGAGATAATCTACAGAGAAAACCATGATATGTGTACAGAAAAGATTGACACATTACGTCGTTCCTAAAGTCCTCATCAAAGGTAAGATGAGATTATCAAAATTAATTTTCTAACATGCAAGTGGGGCACACCACAATATTGCAATGAATGCACAACTACATCTTTCTGTTTTCATGATATATGTCCTGAACCTCACAAGAATCCGTTTCAAAACAACTGTCCATTGAGGAAATCAAGAGTGTAGTTAATCCAATATCTCCATTTATTGCTTTGGAACAGGTTAAATGGTTGTAGCATGTCATTCAACAAGGGTATGCATGGTACTTTCTCACTAAATATTTCATAGATTTTGTGTTTACTTGTTATGTGCACATGGTGAGTTGAGGACAGTTAAGAACACAGAGGGAGTAGTAAATACGAGGTGCCACAAGACAAAATAATTATTTGTTTCAAGCTAAATATTACCTTCACATAATCCTTGTAGTAACCCTTAACGGTTGGGTCATAGAAAAAAGAATCAGTTGAATTCGTCAAGTTAGCTCCAGCTGCTTGTGCCCACTTAACATATTGGGCCTTCCCTCCAAAGTTATCAAGGTTGTTGACAAGGCAAAGAATCAACCTAATATGATTTCTCCGGGCTTCATAGATAATGTAATCCAATACCTGTAATGAAGAAAGTTATGATTAATATTCACATGAAGAACATCATTTACCTGTGCTTCTATAAACCTATTTGTTGAGGTATTGCCACTTTAAAAGTAATCCTAAAAATGTATACCGCTTCAAAAAGATACGTGTTGGGGAGTGCATACAACCATGAAGAAAAAAACTAAAGAATTTCTTAGGCGAAGGCACAGAATCTAGAAATTTATATTAACACGGTAGGAACACAGGGTACAGGTTAAGCCCTAGCTAAACTCTAGAGATCATGAAAAGTTCGGCACTACTTCATACTTCAGAAAAATCTAAATATCAGTTTGCATTCCGTTGTGTAAGCATAACACACTCAAAAGTAGGGATCATAAGTTAGTCATTTTGTGAGAGAACGGCGAGGTATTACTCAAGTTGCACAAGCGCAAACTATTAGCAACTTGTACCATAATAAAAGAAAGGTTGTTATCATAGAAGAAATGAATAAATGAAGGATGGAGGTAGCATGCATCTTAAAGCTGCTAATTATTTGTGCTTGCTGAATATATCCATTGTTTCTTTCCTGGCACTGAAGTTGTTCACGATGCGAACTTGCAAAGTGTAAGGCCAATATGATTCGTACAGGCATAACAGACCAAATAGCCTGATGGATTTCCTGATCCTCTTCAGCTCTCAGGCCACCAGGGACCGTCTCAATGACGACCACTTCATCCGATCTCCCCGCTTCTCCCTTTTGATTCGCCCTTGGAGTAAGCTCGCTCATGCCGGCTACGGCGAGTTCGAATACAGCGTCGAGCTCGAGCTCCGCGGTATTCCTGCCCAGGCGTGGCATCTCTCGACTGCCGAGCACATCCTTGGACAAAGCTGCTGGATTGAGCGCCTCCATCCCCACACTCGCTCCCATGCCAACCTCGCCACGTTCCGGCTTTCCGGGCGCACGCACAATCCTGCCGACATCCGTGCGACGCCATTCTGGAGATCGTCGAGCAAGTCCCCGCGCGCCTGGGCTCTGCTGCGCCTTTCATCAGGACGCTTACCTACCCCATCTCCATTGCGATATCCCGCGATGTGATCATCAGGCCTACGAGCGTGGCTCCAAACGAGGGGCATGGTCGGGATCAAGGCGCCGGTGATGGCAACGACGCCGGGCACAGCCACGGCCCGGGGCCCGCGCGCCGCCACGACCGCAAGCGTAGGCGCATGGACTCGCAGCCCACCGGCCGTGCCGATGGCATGGCTATGGACAACCTCGATTGGCGCGTCGGCAACCGCGCCTCCCGTGTGGATGGGGTGGCCATGGCTCCGGCGTGGCCTGCCCCTCCCGGTGCGGCGGCGGAACCGCCCATAGATCCAACCAGAAACGGCATGCTGCTGTGGCCTGGCCAACGTGGGGCCCCTCACCCTCGTCATCGAGCCAGAAAAGGAAAGGGGAAAAGGAACGATAAGCTGGCAACAGCCGTGGGCCAAGCGCGCAACGCTGACGATGGCTCTATCGCCGCGCTCGACGGGCCTGCGGGGAAAGATGGCGACTCCCCTGCGGCTGCGGCGGCATCGGAGCCATCCGGTTTTTCGAATCCGGTGGTATCCCATGCACCCGGGAACGATCCTGCTGGCCAAAGTTCTAGTTCGCCTGACCCTTCTTGTCGGGACCTGGCCGTGCTGAGCGAGGTGCCATACTCGCGGGAAGAGACGCCGGCCTTGTCGGGGCAAAGTGGCGATTCACCCACATCCACCCCCGAGGTGGGGCTGCTCTCCTGTGTTGACCGGTCCACGCCAACCCCCACACGCGCCGCAACGGACAGAGAGGCGCTCGTGCTCGCCAGCGGCGCCAACAATCCATTCCAAGAGCCGTCGAGCACAACTCCTACTGGGCCGCAGCTACCCGCCCCGAACCCAACAGGCTCCTATCTCGATCCTCCAAAGGCCCACGGCAATAGTCCCTCCTCCTAGGCGTACTGCGGCCCCTCCAACAGTGGTGCCTGCCCACATGGAGGCCAACCACGACATGTGCACGCCTACGCCCAACCACTTTGCCTCCCCGCCAGTAACCCTGCATCGATCCTGAGGTCGTGCACCCGTCCCACAATCATGGACGCTGGGCGAGTTCCTCGCCGCCGCCTCCAAGCAGCTCAACGCGTCTCTGCGGGCGCCTGGGAAGAGGCCATGCCGCCCCCTCAACTTCACCCCCCTGCCGTGGTCGTTCGGCATCCGCCAGTTCCGCGGCCGCCGCGCCGCCGACAACAGAAAGAAGAGCGCAACTCTAGGTCCTCCGCGCGCTCGATATAATTGGGACCAACCAGAAGATCACCGCCGCGGAGATGAAGGCATACGACGACGTGTTCGCGGTGCGCATCCCGTTCACGCTGCTCGCAGCCATCGCCGCGCTGGTCGATCGTGAGATCCCAGCCTGCATGGCGCCGCCGGCGCCCACACCGGCACGTGTCGACACCGCGTGCGAGGTCTAGGCCCCCGCGGCATCGTGCCCGTCGATCCCACCTTTATGGATCACGGCCTTAAGATCGTGGTTTGGAATGTGCGCGGCCTCAACACTCGCGCACCGCCACGCCATTCGCACTTTGCTGGACACCACCGGCGCCTCAATTGTGTGCTTGCAAGAAACTAAAATGGATTTGATCTACTCGTCTATTGTTCTTGACATGCTTGGCTCAGAATTCTATGATTATACTTATCTTCCAGCCCAAGGCACACAGGGCGGCATTTTGCTCCCATGGAAGAGCAGGGCCATGTCGATCACGGAACCAATGTTCACCATGAACACGCTCACTGCCAAGGTGGCCACGGCCTCTGGCACGCCATGGTGGCTCACGGTGGTCTATGGACCCCAAGATGACGTGGACAAGGTGGCATTCATGAAAGAATTACGGGAGATTAGGGCGGATTGCGCCGGGCCATGGATGTCATGTGGTGACTTCAACCTCATCCTTCGAGATGAGGATAGAGTACGGGCAACCTGAACAGGCGCATGATGGGCAGATTCCGCCGCCTCGTCAACGATCTCGCGCTTAAGGAGATTTACCTAAACAGACAGCTCTACACATGATCTAACGAGCAATTGCCACCAACCTTGGTGCATCTGGACCATGTGCTTTGCACCTCGAACTGGAGGACGTGCACAGTGATTGCCACTTGAGATGCCTCGCGTCCGTAGTGTCTGACCACTGCCCTCTGGTACTAGACTGCTTGCTCCACGGCGCACCGGCGATTCCATTTCAAGGACTACTGGTTGCGCATGGACGGGTTCCAGACGGTGACCGCCGCTTGGGGCTCCACTTACGACCCCGATCCCTTCCGTCACCTAATGCTCCGCCTACAGGCTACAACGCATAGGTTGACGAGCTGGAGCTCCAAGGCGGTTGGGAACATTAAGGCTAAGTGGCGATCTCCCGCGAGCTCATCGCGCGTTTCAACAAAGCCCAAGAGGATCGCGTGCTCTCTGCCCAGGAGGACAGGCTGCGTAAACAGCTCAAGGTTTCCTACCTTGGCCTCGCATCTATGGAGCGCACGATCGCCAGGCAGCGTGCCCGCATTGCCAACCTCAAAGACGGCGACGCCAGCACCGCGTTCTTCCACCAACAGTGCTCCTTCCGCCGGCAGAAAAACAGGATCTTCAGCCTGACAACGGCGCGGTGCTCACCGACCACGAGGAGATGGCGCACGCGGCTTTCTCACATTACGACGAGCTACTCGGCACCGCTATCGATCGCGACCACACGCTCGACATGGCACGGCTTATTGAGCAGAGCAACCTCGCCGACCTCGACACGCCCTTCAGTCCGGAGGAGATCTGGAGCGTGGTCAAGCGTCTCCCGGCGCGCAAGGCACCCGGGCCAGACGGATTCACAGATGAGTTTCTGCGTGCGTGCTGGAGCACCGTCAAGCAGGACTTCTTGGATGTCTTCCAGCAGCTCTTCCAGCTTCGAGGACGGAGCTTTTGCAAGCTGAACAAGCCCTCCTCACCCTGTTGCCGAAGCACGCCGACGCCCATGAGCTACGCGACTACCGGCCGATATGCCTCATCCATATCGTGGCCAAGATCGTCTCCAAAGTCCTCTCGCTTCGCCTCACCCCGAAGCTAGACTGCCTTGTCAGCCGCAACCAGAACGCGTTCATCACTGGACGGAGCCTCCACGACAACTATGTTCTTGTCAAGCAATCGCTGAAGTTGTTGCATCGGCTGGGATCCCCAAGAGTTATGCGCGTGCTTTCAACTCCATATCTTGGCCATTCCTCTTTGAGGCTCTGCGCTAGTATGGTTTTGGGGACAGATTCTTGGAATGGCTCGCCATCCTACTGTCCTCTGCGAGCACCCGGGTCCTACTTAATGGCGAGCCCGGACCGCCTATTTGGCATCAGAAGGGGCACCGCCAGGGCGACTCCCTATCCCCATAGTTGTTCGTACTCGCCGTCGACACACTTGGACGGCTAATGAAGCGCACGCACGACACTGGTATTCTGCTGCAGCTCCACCCCCGACGGTCTGTCCGAGCGATATCGCTATATGCTGACGACGTCATGCTCTTCTGCCATGCCGCGGAGAGCGATGTGACCGCAGTCAGAGAGATTTTGGCATTATTTGGGAGGGCCTTGGGTCTCCACATGAACTACGCCAAGAGCTCGGCCACGGCCCTTCAACGACCCGGCGGACGTCGAGATGATCACTGGCCTGGGCTGCTCGATTGTGGATCTTCCAGTCACCTATCTTGGCATTCCCCTGACATTGCGCCGCCCCTCTGCCACACAACTACAGCCGCTGGTTGACAAGGTTGTTGGTTGCCTGCCGACTTGGAAGGCAGAGCTTATGAACAAGGCTGGACGGCTTGCCCTCGTCAAGTCAGTCCTCGGTGCAATCCCCGTGCATCAGCTACTCGCCTTCGCCCCCCCCCTCCCCCGACTCTGAAACAACTTGAGAAGATTCAGCGTGGTTTCCTCTGGGCGGGCCGAGCTGCTGCGAATGGTGGTAATTGTCACGTCAACTGGCGCCATGTTTGCCGCCCACTCGAGCTAGGTGGTCTGGGCGTCCGCGATCTGGAGCGTGTTGGGCTTGCGCTCCAGCTGCGCTGGCTCTGGTTTACTCGCACGGACCCGGAACGTGCATGGCAGGGGCTTGACCTACAGTTCTCCGGCGATGAACGCGCGCTATTCGCTGCTTCTACCTCCATGGCCCTGGGAGATGGTTCGACTGCCTTGTTTTGGGAGGACCTTGGATCAATGGGCTTTCGGTTCGTGAGATCATGCCTTTGCTATACGGTGTCGTTCCGAAGCGCCGACGCAAGGACAGCCAGAACGGTGGCGGACGGCCTCGACAACAACACCTGGGCACGCGACATACATGGCGTACTTGGCATCCACGAGATTGGCCAGTACCTGCAGCTATGGCAGATTGCACAACGCACCACTCTTTCAGACATGCCGGACCAGCTAATCTGGAAACGGTCCACGAGCGGTATGTACTCTGCACAACCCTGCTACGAGGCTACCTTCCAAGGGTCAACATCCTGCCACTCATGGAAGCTGTTCTGGAAGTGCTGCGCACCGCCTCGAGTCAAGTTCTTCCATTGGCTGGCCAACCAGGACCGATGCTGGACCGCGGAGCGGCTGGCTCGCCGTGGTCTGCAACATCACCCACATGCCTTCTCTGCGACCAAACACCGGAAACGATCCGGCACTTGCTGCTGGACTGCCCCCTTGCCCGGCAGGCCTGGCATGAGACCCTGGCCTGGCTGCGCATTCCGGCACCGACACCCAACCAGGAGCCCACCCTCATGGACTGGTGGCTGCACGCCAAGGAAAATACGCCTCCGACGTTGCGCAAAGCCCTGCAATCAGTCGTGCTTCTTGTGCCCTGGATGACTTGGAAGCACAGGAACAGCTGCGTCTTCGAGAACGCCAGGCCTTCCATTGACACACTAGTTCAGAACATTAAGGAGGAGGCCTATCTTTGGGCAAAGGCTGGGACAACTGAGCTTAGAATTGTGCTGCCCTCATCTTGGGACGTGCACTGATTATAATATACGTGGACCACCTTAGGGCGCCTGTAACCAAATTCCCCCCTTTTCAATGAAATGAAATGCAAGTCCTTTGCATTTTCTCAAAAAAGGTATGATACCAGTCGACGCCAAATATTGCACCTCACAGACAAGTGCATGATCATTCCACTCTAGAAACCATCGTTCTTTCAGGGATTCTTTTTTCCATTGTAAAAACTTGATTGCAGCAACATAATTGACAGGGCTGGTTAACTCCCAAGTGTGTAAAGGTATTAGAGGCCAAGATGAGATGTGTCAATCAAGGAGGTAAAGTTTCAAAACTCGTTCTATTGGTGAGTCAAATAACCAGCAAACCTGAGAACTTACAGATGACCATGCTTCAAAATTCATAAGAGAACTATGCAGATGTAAGCAGGTAATGTGACATTCAAAGGTCCATTTTCCTGAGTCTTAAAGTAGCTTTCCATGTGACTCCTCAAAACAGATCCCATCAGTTTCAAACTTGAAACTTCTGAGTTGTAATTTTAAACATTTGGTTAATATGCATGTGGCGCAATATATCTCAAATCAAACAAGCATACTGCCGTTGCTAACAATAGGATTCTGTTAGGAGATTGTCACCATGAAAAAAATTTGTTCTTTGTCCGTCCTATCTATAAGAGGAGAGCATATGAAAAATGCAACCTATTCTTTCAGGGGTTTTTAGCTCACTGGCCATGCGCTGCCAATTTGGGGCTTAATACCGATATTTTAGCAACAAATCTAACTATAGTGGTTGGTGTTTTGATTTATGCCACCCAAGCCTAAGACTGATGAGGAAATTGGGTGAAGTATGCCAGATACGAGGTGAGGAAAAGTATCTAGAACTTCCCCGCTGGCCCTACTCCCCAACCTAGAGTAGCTAAGGGCGGAAGTAAAATCAACCATTGTTCATACATGAGCTTTTCTGGTACGAAATGGGCCACTTCAAATAGGTTAATTGCTCTGGCCCAGAATACGATTAATCCTTCATGGGCTACGTGAGCTCCAAGTAGTTTACCCGATAAATTGATTATTCTGGCATTCCCAGCCCACCAAGCAAAGCTGGTAGTTTCTTGGTCACAACCAGTTAAAAGAAAAGTTCAATTAAAGAGCGTTTCCACATGGTAGAACCTCCTCAGGGATTATAAGATTTTCATGAGGCTTTACGAGTATGTTCCATGACAAATGGCCGCAATACAAGGCCAGGCTTGTCAATAGTACGTCATTAACCAGGCCAGTCAGGGCGAGCTATGAATTTGCAGCCAACACTAGGTAGGGTCTTCAAACATCACAAGATAACAGCGCACTTGTTTAAATGACCACACCACTAGAATATGATTAAGAAATGCAGAAACATGATTGGGACAGGGGAGGAGACTGGTGAAGGGATCTTGTTTCTTGACAGAAGGTTCTAATCAGCGAGAGGCACCAAAGAAATCGCGCCACGATATATAAGGAACTTAAAAGCTAATTGGTTCCCAAAAAGGCTAGACGCCAACCATAAGATTTATTCGATGCATGCGGAAAGATATTACGACTGGATTTATTTGGTACACGGCAGTCTTACTGTGAAGGGTATTATGGAATCTACTGAATTATGGATTTGGACTACAGAAGCATAAAGCATAACCTAATCTGGTATCGAAATACGGTACATGGTATCGGGCATTGGGCCTCTACACGACAAAGTATGCAGATATCTTCATGTTGCAAAGTATCTGCTAAATGATGGCCACATGAAGCACATCCAAATTGCCCCAGTTGCATCATCATGCTTTGCAACACCCCCACGGTCCCAACAGTGGTACCAACAATACAAAAGATGTGTTCACGTGTTTGTTAACTGCGGCTCTAAGTAGTACCCTTGTATATAGACAAGAATTTTGGTCAGAAGAGCAGCCCCAATAGCATGACTGCCACCAGATGGTTCGCGAGGGAGGAGCAGGGGATTGGAGGGAGATCTGGACCTGGAAGACGGCTTCGTTGAAGCGGCCGGGGGAGATCTGAAGCGCGCCGGGGCCGCCGTCGATGAAGGCCCAGGTGCGGCAGACGCCGAGGCCCATGCGGCGGCCCCGGCGCAGCATCTCCGACACGAGCGCGGGCGACCGCGACGAGAGCAGCCAGTAGGAGTTCCAGCCGTTGACGTAGAGCGGCGCGCCTGTGTCGGCGTCCACGAAGTGGGTGCCGTTGCGGCCCGCGAACGACATCCGCGGCTGCAGCCACGGCACCGGCAGCTTGAGGCCGCCGCCGCCGGGGGCGGCGGGGTCGCGGCCCGGGAGCCAGTTGAGGTAGACGACGGCGAGGAGGAGGAGGAGGCCCAGGAAGCTGTAGAGCCGCTTCTCCCGCCGCATTGGTCGGCTGGCTCCGCCTCCGCCTCCGCCCCCGCCGCGGCGCTGGATTTTCTTCCCTTCCTTCCCTTTCTCTCAGTCGGAGGCCGGCGGTGGGGGTTCGCGCGTGTGCCAAGTGCCGGAATTTGGCTCGGCTTCTGGTCGCGGTTTATTTGGGTTTTGCTGCCGTCATTTTTTTTCCTTTTGACATCTTTTGCTGTCGCCATTCGAGCGTGCAGTGTAGGATTTTTTTTGTGTTCCTGGGGAATTTTATAGTTTGGCCCATGTTTCTTGTAGCAACTCCTCTAGCTCTTCTGACCATCCTAAGGCCAACTCCACCGCGTGACCCTATCTTGTCCGCCCCTGTTTATTTGGGATAAAACGGACAAACCAGACGGCTCAACACGCGGGCGTAAACGGACACCCCCCCCCACGCCCCATTTGATGCCATTTCCCCAAACCCTCCCACGTCCCTCTAGCCGCCCCCTCTCTTCCCTGTCCATGGCCGACGCCTCGCCAAATTCCGGCGGCCTGGTCGTCGAACCACCCACAAAGGTGAAGAAGGAGGCGGTCAAGGCGCCAAGGAAGCCGCGATCGGAGTGCATGTCAGAGGAGATCGCCAAGTTGGACGCGGAATCGGCGAAGAGGAGGGAACGAAGAGCAGTCGTCATGGTCAATGCCGTCGCGGCCAAGTTCGCCACCCAACATGATGCAATGGAGGCCGCGCGGCGCAAGGTCGCGGTCGACGAGAAGGAGGACCTCGTCAACAAAGCGCACGCCCTCCTCATGCTTGGCATGGGCCGTCCGGCCGGGTTCCCTGCAGCGGCCGTCGGCCCGGCGAGCACAGGCTCGTCGGTCGCCCGGCCTCCGCACTGCCAGTCGTGGACTACGCCCATGTCACCCGGCTTTCCTCCGCCAAGGCACGACGGCCAGACCCGTTTCTCGGGGTTGCCGGACATGGGCTTGTTCGCGCCGTCCACACCGCGTCCCGCGGCCGTCATCGACCTCAACGTCGCGCCTGGGTCCAGCAGCAGCGGCCGGCCGTCCGTTGAGATGCAAAGAAAGCAAGCACGGGCACCGTTCACGGGCACCATGCCGGCCCCCTGCGTCTAGTTTGCCGGAATGCCAACACCAGCGCCAACGGTCGACGACCCCTTCTACAACCAGTACATGGAGGACGTGATCTCCGAGGGTGGGCATGGCCGTGCCTATGACCCCGACGAGACCCAAAGTCAGGATGGCCGCTCCCAGTACGTCCCCGATGAAGAGGTCGACGACCGTGCTGACTACGACCATGATGACTCGTGGCATGAAGACGATGACATCTATGTCGAAGGTGATGGTGATGAAGAAGAAGGCAATGACGTTGATATTAGTGGCTGATACATCTCCAACATATCTATAATTTTTGATTGCTCCATGCTATTACATTATCTATTTTGGGTGTTAATGGGCTTTATTTTACACTTTTATATCATTTTTGGGACTAACCTACTAACCGGAGGCCCAGCCCAAATTGTTGTTTTTTTGCCTATTTTAGGGTTTCGAAGAAAAGGAATATCAAACGGAGTCCAAACGGAATGAAACCTTCGGGAACGTGATTTTCTCAACAAACATGATCCAGGAGACTTGGAGTGGGCGTCAAGAAACGATCGAGGAGGGCACGAGGCAGGGGGCGCGCCTACCCCCTGGGCGCGCCCTCCACCCTCGTGGGCCCCTCGATGCTCCACCGACGTACTTCTTCCTTCTATATATATCCACGTATCCCCCAAACATCCAGGAGAACCACAAAAACCTAATTCCACCGCCGCAACCTTCTGTACCCGAGAGATCCCATCTCGGGGCCTTTTTCGGAGCTCCGCCGGAGGGGTCATTGATCACGGAGGGCCTCTACATCAACTCCATGGCCTCTCCAGTGATGTGTGAGTAGTTTACTTCAGACCTTCGGGTCCATAGTTATTAGCTAGATGGCATCTTCTCTCTCTTTAGATCTCAATACAAAGTTCTCCTTGATCTTCTTAGAGATCTATTCGATGTAATCTTCTTTTGCGTGTGTTTGTCGAAATCCGATGAATTGTGGGTTTATGATCAAGTTTATCTATGAACAATATTTGAATCTCCTCTGAATTCTTTTATGTATGATTGGTTTATCTTTATAAGTCTCTTCGAATTATCAGTTTGTTTTGGCCTACTAGATTGATCTTTCTTGCAATGGGAGAAGTGCTTAGTTTTGGGTTCAATCTTGCGGTGTCCTTTCCCAGTGACAGCAGGGGCAGCAAGGCACGTATTGTATTGTTGTCATCGAGGATAAAAAGATGGGGTTTATATCATATTGCATGAGTTTATCCTTCTACATCATGTCATCTTACTTAAAGCATTACTCTGTTCTTACGAACTTAATACTCTAGATGCATGCTGGATAGCGGTCGATGTGTGGAGTAATAGTAGTAGATGCAGAATCATTTCGGTCTACTTGTCGTGGACGTGATGCCTATATACATGATCATACCTAGATATTCTCATAACTATGCTCAATTCTATCAATTGCTCGACAGTAATTCGTTTACCCACCGTAATACTTATGCTCTTGAGAGAAGCCACTAGTGAAACCTATGGCCCCCAGGTCTATCTTCCATCATATTAATCTTCCAACACTTAGTTATTTCCTTTGCCGTTTATTTTACTTTGCATCTTTATTTCTCTTTATCATAAAAATACCAAAAAAATTATCTTATCATATATATCATATCTCACTCTTGTAAGTGACCGTGAAGGGATTGACAACCCCTTTTATCGCGTTGGTTGTGAGGTTCTTATTTGTTTGTGTAGGTGCATGGGACTCGAGCGTGATATCCTACTGGATTGATACCTTGGTTCTTAAAAACTGAGGGAAATACTTACGCTACTTTGCTGCATCACCCTTTCCTCTTCAAGGAAAAACCAACACAGTGCTCAAGAGGTAGCGAGAAGGATTTCTGGCGCCGTTGTCGGGGAGATTCGCGCCAAGTCAAGTCAAAATTTGACTCCTAACAACGAGCCATTTTTGGCACTGTTTCCGGAGTCCATGCACAAGTCAAGACATATCAAGTACCCATCACAAACTCTTATCCCTTGCATTACATTATTTGCCATTTGCCTCTCGTTTTCCTCTCCCCCACTTCACCATTGCCGTTTTATTCGTCCTCTTTTCCTTTCGCCCTCTCTTTCCGTTCCCCTCCTATTTTCCAGTTTGCCTCTTTTGCCTGTTTCTCGTTTGCTTGTGTGTTGGATTGCTTGCTTGTCATGATGGCTCAAGATAATACTAAATTGTGTGACTTTACCAATAGCAACAACAATGATTTTCTTAGCACTCCGATTGCTCCACTTACCGATGCTGAATCTTGTGAAATTAATGCTGCTTTGTTGAATCTTGTCATGAAAGATCAATTCGCCGGCCTTCCTAGTGAAGATGCCGCTACCCATCTAAACAACTTTGTTGATTTGTATGATATGCAAAAGAAGAAAGATGTGGATAATGATATTGTTAAACTTAAGCTATTTCCGTTTTCGCTTTAGAGATCGTGCTAAAGCTTGGTTTTTGTCTTTGACTAAAAATAGCATTGATTCATGAAATAAGTGCAAAGATGATTTTATCTCTAAGTATTTTCCTCCCGCTAAAATCATCTCTCTTAGAAACGATATTATGAATTTTAAGCAACTTGATCATGAACATGTTGCACAATCTTGGGAGAGGATGAAATTAATAATACGTAATGGCCCTACACATGGTTTGAATTTATGGATGATTATACAGAATTTTTATGCCGGATTGAATTTTGCTTCTAGAAATCTTTTAGATTCGGCCGCGGGAGGCACTTTTATGAAAATCACTTTAGGAGAAGCTACTAAACTCCTAGATAATATTATGGTTAATTATTCTCAATGGCACACCGAAAGATCTACTAGTAAAAAAGTGCATGCAATTGAAGAGATTAATGTTTTGAGTGGAAAGATGGATGAACTTATGAAATTGTTTGCTAATAAGAGTGCTCCTACTGATCCTAATGATATGCCTTTGTCTACCTTGATTGAGAATAATAATGAATCTATGGATGTGAATTTTGTTGGTGGGAAAATTTTTGGTAATAACGCGTATAGAGGTAATTTTAATTCTAGATCGTTTCCTAGTAATTCCTCTAATAATTATGGTAATTCCTACAACAATTCTTATGAAAATTTTAATAAGATGCCCTCTGAATTTGAGACTAGTGTTAAGGAGTTTATGAATTCGCAAAAGAATTTCAATGCTTTGCTTGAAGAAAAATTGCTTAAAGTTGATGAATTGGCTAGGAATGTTGTCGGTGTCCAAACCGGCGGATCTCGCGTAGGGGGTCCCAAACTGTGCGTCTAAGGCGGATGGTAACAGGAGGCAAGGGACACGATGTTTACCCAGGTTCAGGCCCCCCACCACGTC
Organism: Triticum urartu; assembly: GCF_003073215.2. NCBI lineage: Eukaryota > Viridiplantae > Streptophyta > Magnoliopsida > Poales > Poaceae > Triticum > Triticum urartu. The sequence continues at coordinate 192,796,750 of NC_053028.1, read as the reverse complement.
CTGCTTGATTGTTCTTGATAATATGGGTAATACAAGAGTTGATCTACCACGAGATCAGAGAGACTAAACCCTAGAAGCTAGCCTATGGTATGATTGTTGTTCTTGGTCCTACGGACTAAACCTCTGGTTTATATAGACACCGGAGGGGGCTAGGGTTACACAGAGTCGGTTACAAGGAAGGAGATCTACATATCCATATTGCCAAGCTTGCCTTCCACGCCAAGGAGAGTCCCATCCGGACACGGGACGGAGTCTTCAATCTTGTATCTTCATAGTCCAACAGTCCGGCCAAAGGATATAGTCCGTCTATCTGGATACCCCCTAATCCAGGACTCCCTCAGTAGCCCCTAAACCAGGCTTCAATGACAATGAGTCTGGCGCGCAGATTGTCTTCGGCATTGCAAGGCGGGTTCCTCCTCCGAATACTTCATAGAAGATTTTGAACACGAGGATCATGTCCGGCTCTGCAAAACGAGTTCCACATACCACCGTAGAGAGAATAATATTTCCACAAATCTAATCTATTGACGTACCCCGCAGTGTGACATCACACCACAGCCAGGTGTTTATTCGAATCGTTTTTCATAACCCATCTCAGCGTGTCTCACGAGACGGTTTCCTTGGCACGTCTTGTCGAAGCAGAGATCATGTCCCCTTTATCATGGGATTCTCATCAATACGGACGTGGGTAACCCAACCGTGCCTATGGGTAGGACTCCTGGATCTTAGGCAAGTCCCAAACGGCCACGAGGAGGACGCTTGATATTCACCCTCTTTATAAAGGGGACAAGGCTTTTTTCTCTCGATCTTAATCGAATCCGCCTCCCGCCTCGAGTTCCAACACCCAAAGCTCAGGTTTAGGCACTTCGGACCTTCAACTATGTCCGGATACAACCTTCAAGGTCGGTGGATGCCTTCCCCCGTCACGGAGGAGGACATCAAGAAGTTGAGAGAGGCCAGATATCTGACCGCCGAAATTTCGCATCGGCTGCCTGCCCGAGGGCAAGTCGTCCCTACTCCCGAACCCAACGAGAGCGTCGTGTTCGTCTCCCACTTCCTCCGAGGACTAGGCCTCGCTTTGGATCCCTTTGTTAGGGGTCTTATGTTCTATTATGGGCTAGATTTTCATGATCTGGCCCCGGATTCCCTTCTTCACATTTTGTCATTTATTGTCGTATGTGAGGCCTTCCTCCACATTACCCCTCACTTCGGCTTGTGGCTCAAGACCTTCGATGTGAAGCCGAAGATGATCGAGGGGCAGCACACAACGTGCGGAGGCGCTTCAATAAGCAAAATCGCTGACGCTCCATGGCCTGAGGGTAGCTTCCCAGAGGTGTCCGGATTGTGGCAGCGGGAGTGGTTCTACATCATAGCTCCCCGAAGTGCCAAGTGGGTAGCCGTCCCCACCTTTCGCTCAGGCCCCCCACCACAACTAATGTCATGGATCAGCAGGGGCTGAGCTGGGGTCCAGCCAGGAACGTGCCAATACTGCAAAGCCGTATCCGAGATCTCTTTGAGAGAGATTTCAGTCTGGTTATGGTAGTGCAAGTTATGCTAGTTCTTCAAGTCCAGCCTTGCAAACGCCGTCCCCTGCGCATGTGGGAGTTCAACCCAGAGGGACCGCGAGCTATCCAACACTTCCTCGGCATGACGCCCGAGGAGATGTACAAATTGTTCTTCGGACCACAAATAATGTGTCCGGACATCACTGAGGATGCAGGTCTGAGCTGCAATCGCCCGGATACCCAAGTAAGTAGCCCCGCATCCGAACACACTGTCCGTTTATTTATCACAACGTCGCCCTAAAAAAGCCGCTCTTTGACCAGGATTGGATAGCGAAGGCAAAGTTGACCAGGTGTCCGGCCCCCCTCCCTGAGACCTCACCAAATCTCGTGCTAACCAGGATGCTGGAGATCGCGCCTTATTGCTACGTCTTGAGCTTGTGTTGGTTTTCCCCGAAGAGGAAGGGATGATGCAGCAGAGTAGCGTAAGTATTTCCCTCAGTTTTTGAGAACCAAGGTATCAATCCAGTAGGAGCCCACACTCAAGTCCCTCGTACCTGCACAAAGCGATAGCTACTCGCAACCAACGCGATTAGGGGTTGTCAATCCCTTCACGGTCACTTACGAGAGTGAGATCTGATAGATATAATATTTTTGGTATAAAGATGCAAAGTAAAAAAGTAAAAGCAAAGTAAAAGCAAAGCAAGATTAAAGTGATGGAGGTTGATATGATGAGAATAGACCCAGGGGCCATAGGTTTCACTAGTGGCTTCTTGATACGTCTCCAACGTATCTATAATTTTTGATTGCTCCATGCTATATTTGTTGGAAATATGCCCTAGAGGCAATAATAAAAGCATTATTATTATATTTCCTTGTTCATGATAATTGTCTTTATTCATGCTATAATTGTGTTATCCGGAAATCGTAATGCATGTGTGAATAACAGACACCAACATGTCCCTAGTGAGCCTCTAGTTGACTAGGTCGTTGATCAACAGATAGTCATGGTTTCCTGACTATGGACATTAGATGTCATTGATAACGAGATCACATCATTAGGAGAATGATGTGATGGACAAGACCCAATCCTAAACATAGCACAAGATCGTATAGTTCGTTTGCTAGAGTTTTCCAATGTCAAAGTATCTTTTCCTTAGACCATGAGATCATGTAACTCCCGGATACCGTAGGAGTGCTTTGGGTATACCAAACATCACAACGTAACTGGGTGACTATAAAGGTAGACTACGGGTATCTCCGAAAGTGTCTGTTGGGTGACATGGATCAAGACTGGGATTTGTCACTCCGTATGACGGAGAGGTATCACTGGGCCCACTCGGTAGTGCATCATCATAATGAGCTCAAAGTGACCAAGTGTCTGGTCACGGGATCATGCATTATGGTACGAGTAAAGTGACTTGCCGGTAACGAGATGAACGAGGTATTGGGATACCGACGATCGAATCTCGGGCAAGTAACATATCGATTGACAAAGGGAATTGCATACGGGGTTGATTGAATCCTCGACATCGTGGTTCATCTGATGAGATCATCGTGGAGCATGTGGGAACCAACATGGGTATCCAGATCCCGCTGTTGGTTATTGACCGGAGAGTCGTCTCGGTCATGTCTGCTTGTCTCCCGAACCCGTAGGGTCTACACACTTAAGGTTCGGTAACGCTAGGGTTGTGAAGATATGTATATGCAGAAACCCGAATGTTGTTCGGAGTCCCGGATGAGATCCCGGACGTCACAAGGAGTTCCGGAATGGTCCGGAGGTAAAGAATTATATATAGGAAATGCTGTTTCGGCCATCGGGACAAGTTTCGGGGTTATCGGTATTGTACCGGGACCACCGGAGGGGTCCCGGGGGCCCACATGGTGGGGCCACCTGTCCCGGGGGGCCACATGGGCTGTAGGGGGTGTGCCTTGGCCTGCATGGGCCAAGGGCACCAGCCCCACTAGGCCCATGCGCCTAGGGTTTCCATGGGGGAGGAGTCCAAGTGGTGGAAGGCACCTCTGGGTGCCTTGGGGGGGAGGGAATCCTCCCCCTGGCCGCCGCACCTAGGAGATCAGATCTCCTAGGATGCGCACCACCCCCCCTTGGCCCTCCTATATATAGTGGGGGAGAGGAGGGACTTGAGAGACCAGCCCCTGGCGCCTCCCTCTCTCCCCGTTACGTCTCTCTCTCGTAGTATAGGCGAAGCCCTGCTACTGTGACGCCCTGCATCCACCACCACGCCGTCGTGCTGCTGGATCTTCATCAACCTCTCCTTCTCCCTTGCTGGATCAAGAAGGAGGAGACGTCCCCGTCCTGTACGTGTGTTGAACGCGGAGGTGCCGTCCGTTCGGCGCTTGGTCATCGGTGATTTGGATCACGTCGTGTTCGACTACATCATCACCGTTCTTTGAACGCTTCCGTGTGCGATCTACAAAGGTATGTAGATGCATCCAATGACTCGTTGCTAGATGAACTCCTAGATGATCTTGGTGAAACGAGTAGGAAAATTTTTGTTTTCTGCAACGTTCCCCAACAATATTATCTACCGTTTTGGACTATATTGGGCTTTATTTTCCACTTCTATATTATTTTTGGGACTAACCTATTAACCGGAGGCCCAGCCCAGAATTGCTGTTGTTTTGCCTATTTCAGTGTTTCGGATAAACAGAATATCAAACGAGTCCAAACGGAATAAAATCTTCGGAAATGTGATTTTCTCACCGAACTTGATCCAGGAGACTTGGACCCTACTGCAAGGGATCAAAGAGGTGGTCACGAGGGTAGGGGGGCGCCCCCCTGCCTCATGGGCCCCTCGGTGCTCCACCAACGTACTCCTTCCTCCTATATATACACACGTACCCCCAAACGATCAGAACGGGAGCCAAAAATTTAATTCCACCGCCGCAACTTTCTATATCCACAAGATCCCATCTTGGGGCCTGTTCCAGAGCTCCGCCGGAAGAGGGCCGTCATCACGGAGGGCTTCTACATCATCCTAGCCCCTCCGATGAAGTGTGAGTAGTTTACCTCAGACCTTCAGGTCCATAGTTAGTAGCTAGATGGCTTCTTCTCTCTCTTTGAATCTCAATACAAAGTTCTCCCCCTCTCTTGTGGAGATCTATTCGATGTAATCTTCTTTTTGCGGTGTGTTTGTTGAGATCGATGAATTGTGGGTTTATGATCAAGTCTATCTATGAATAATATTTGAATCTTCTCTGAATTTTTTATGCATGATTGGTTATCTTTGCAAGTCTCTTCGAATTATCCGTTTGGTTTGGCCAACTGGATTGGTAGTTCTTGCCATGGGAGAAGTGCTTAGCTTTGGGTTCGATCTTGCGGTGTCCTTTCCCAGTGACAGAAGGGGCAGCAAGGCACGTATTGCATCGTTGCCATTGAGGATAACAAGATGGGGTTTATTTCATATTGCATGAATTTATCTCTCTCCATAATGTCATCTTTCTTAAGGCGTTACTCTGTTTTTAACTTAATACTCTAGATGCATGCTGGATAGCGGTCGATGAGTGGAGTAATAGTAGTAGATGCAAAATCGTTTCGGTCTACTTGTCACGGACGCGATGCCTATATACATGATCATGCCTAGATATTCTCATAACTATGTTCAATTCTGTCAATTGCTCAACAGTAATTTGTTCACCCACCGTAGAATACTTATGCTCTTGAGAGAAGCCACTAGTGAAACCTATGGCCCCCGGGTCTATTCTCATCATATCAATCTCCATCACTTTTATATTGTTTTGCTATTTGCTTAGCTTTTACTTTTTACTTTGCATCTTTATATCAAAAATACCAAAAATATTCTATCTATCAGATCTCACTCTCGTAAGTGACCGTGAAGGGCTTGACAACCCCTAATCGCGTTGGTTGCGAGTAGCTATCGCTTTGTGCATGTACGAGGGACTTGAGCGTGGGCTCCTACTGGATTGATACCTTGGTTCTCAAAAACTGAGAGAAATACTTACGCTACTCTGCTGCATCATCCCTTCCTCTTCGGGGAAAACCAACGCAAGCTCAAGACCTAGCAAGACGGATTTCTGGCGCCGTTGCCGGGGAGTCTACGCAAAAAGTCAACATACCAAGTACCCATCACAATCCCTATCTCTCGCATTACATTATTTGCCATTTGCCTCTCATTTTCCTCTCCCCCCAATTCACCCTTGCCGATTTATTCGCCCTCTCTCTCTATCCTCCCTTTCTATTTGCCTTTTTGTTTGCTCGTGTGCTATTTTGATTGCTTGTCGTCATGGCTAGTCTCATATCTTCTCCATTGTCTCCCGAGAGTGAAGTTCTAAATTTTAAACAAAGGGAGGGAGAAAATCTAAAAGATGCTTGGTATAGGATTTGCAATGCTCAAAATAGATCTACCAGGAAACAATCTACCTTAGTTCTTCTCCGCAATTTTTATGTATGTATTAATCCTTGGAATAGATATATCCTCGATACCATTACCAGAGGGAACTTCTTGGGTAGCCATACTTTTGATTCTTATAATGCTATGTTAGATTTATTTGGCTCACCACCTCTTTTGGTTAATGGAACCATGTTAACTTTGGAGCATGTTATGCAAAGACTTGAAATTATTGAAAATAAAGTTGCTACTATTGAATCAATTGAAAATCTAGATAAAAAGATCCACAATCAAATCATTCAATATGGATCTAAGGTAGGAATGACTTTGAAAAATATTAAGGAAAAGGAACCCATAGTTAATGAGAAGATGAACTTAGATTCTACTAGAATTGATAAACTTGAGGGTATCATCACAAATTTGGGAACCGCTTTTTCTTCCGTAAAGAGTACTCCTAGTCCTCCTACTAAAATTGCCAAGCTCATGTATGTTCCTAAAAATAAGGGTGAATCCTCTAGTAAGGAAACTGCTGATCTTAAATCTATAAGTATTCATCCCAATCTTTTTGCTATCATTAAAGAACCATTTATTACAAATGAATTTTTCGATCTTGTGCCTAAAAGTTTGATAATTAATAAAAAGAAAGAAATTCCTAAACATGGTAGATGCTTAATTGAAGAATTGCCTACCAAAGATGGCAATACCTAGATCTATCCTTGCTTGTTATGCCTAGTTAGGGGCGTTAAACGATAGCGCTTGTTGGGAGGCAACCCAATTTTATTTTTATTCCTTGCTTTTCGCTCCTGTTTAGTAATAAATAAATTATTTAGCCTCTATTTTGGTTGTGTTTTTTGTGTGTTTAATTAGTTTTTGTGCCAAGTAGAACCGTTGGGAAGACTTGGGGAAAGTCTTGTTGAACTTGCTGTAAAAAATAGAAACTTTAGCGCTCACGAGAACTGCTATCATTTTTATTTGAAGAGTGATATTTAGTTAATTCTTTTTGCATATGATTAATAGATAAATTCCTCACGTCCAGAAATTTATTTTAAAATTTTTGGGGTTCCAGATCTTGCGCTAGCTACAGATTACTACAGACTGTTCTGTTTTTGACAGATTCTGTTTTTCGTGTGTTGTTTGCTTATTTTGATGAATCTATGGCTAGTAAAATAGTTTATAATCCATAGAGAAGTTGGAATACAGTAGGTTTAACACCAATATAAATAAATAATGAGTTAATTACAGTACCTTGAAGTGGTCTTTTGTTTTCTTTCGCTAACGGAGCTCACGAGTTTTCTGTTTTGAGTTTTGTGGTGTGAAGTTTTCAAGTTTTGGGTGAATTATTTTGATGGATCATGGAACAAGGAGTGGCAAGAGCCTAAGCTTGGGGATGCCCATGGCATCCCCAAGATAATCCAAGGACACCAAAAATTAAAAGGTTGGGGATGCCCCGGAAGGCATCCCCTCTTTTCGTCCACTTCCATCAGTAATTTACTTGGAGCTATATTTTTATTCACCAACATGATATGTGTTTTGCTTGGAGCATCTTGTATTATTTGTGTCTTTGTTTGTTAGTATGCCACAATCATCTTTGCTGTACATACCTTTTGAGAGAGCCATACATGAATTAAAACTTGATAGAATACTCTATGTGCTTCACTTATATCCTTTGAGCTAGATAATTTTGCTCTATGTGCTTCACTTATATCCTTTGAGCTAGATAGTTTTGCTCTATGTGCTTCACTTGTATCTTTTGAGCTAGATAATTTTGCTCTGTGTGCTTCACTTATATCTTTTGAGCTAGATAATTCTGTTCTATGTGCTTCACTTAGATCTTTTAGAGCACGGTGGTGGATTCGTTTTAAAGAAACTATTGATCTCTCATGCTTCACTTAAATTAATTTGAGAGTCTCTTAATATCATGGTAATTTGCCTAATAATAATATGCTTGGTATTCAAGATTTGTGAAACTTTCTTTTGAGTGTGTTGAATACTAAGAAAAGATTGAAGCATGATAATTGTTTTGAGATATGGAGGTGATAATATTAAAGTCATGCTAGTTGAGTAGTTGTGAATTTAAAGAATACTTGTGTTGAAGTTTGTGATTCCCGTAGCATGCACATATGGTGAACCGTTATGTGATGAAGTCGGAGCATGGTTTATTTATTTATTGTCTTCCTTATGAGTGGGGGTCGGGGACGAGCGATGGTCTTTTCCTACCAATCTATCCCCCTAGGAGCATGCGCGTAATACTTTGCTTCGATAACTTCTAAATTTTTGCAATAAGTATATAAGTTATTTATGACTAATGTTGAATCCATGGATTATACGCACTCCCACCCTTCCACCCTTGCTAGCCTCTCTAATACCGCACAACTTTCGCCGTTATCATACACCTACCATATACCTTCCTCAAAACAGCCACCATACCTACCTATTATGGCATTTCCATAGCCATTCCGAGATATAATACCATGAAACTTTCCACCATCTAGTTCATCATGACACATCCATCATTGTCATATTGCTTAGCATGATCATGTAGTTGACATAGTATTTGTGGCAAAGCCACCGTTCATAATTCTTTCATACTTGTCACTCGTGATTCATTGCATATCCCGGTACACCGCCGGAGGCATTCATATAGAGTCATACTTTGTTTTAGTATCGAGTTGTAATCATTGAGTTGTAAATAAATAGAAGTGTGATGATCATCATTCAATAAAGCATTGTCCCAAAAAAAGGGAAGGCCAAAGAAAAAAAAGACCCAAAAAAGGGGGCAATGCTACTATCCTTTTTTTTTCCATACTTGTGCTTCAAAGTAGCACCATGATATAGCAAGTCTCATATATTGTGCTTCAAAGTAGCACCATGTTCTTCATATAGAGAGTCTCATATGTTGTCACTTTCATATACTAGTGGGAATTTTACATTATAGAACTTGGCTTGTATATTCCAATGATGGGCTTCCTCAAATTGCCCTAGGTCTTCTTGAGCAAGCAAGTTGGATGCACACCCACTAGTTTCTTTTGTTGAGCTTTCTGTTGGAAATATGCCCTAGAGGCAATAATAAAATGGTTATTATTATATTTCTTTGTTCATGATAATTGTCTATTGTTCATGCTATAATTGTGTTATCCGGAAATCATAATACATGCGTGAATACATAGACCACAACACGTCCCTAGTGAGCCTCTAGTTGACTAGCTCGTTGATCAAAGGATAGTCATGGTTTCCTGACTATGGACATTAGATGTCATTGATAACGGGATCACATCATTAGGAGAATGATGTGATGGACAAGACCCAATCCGAAGCTTAGCTCAAAGATCGTGTAGTTCGTTTGCTGTAGCTTTTCTGAATGTCAAGTATCATTTCCTTAGACCATGAGATTGTGCAACTCCCGGATACCGTAGGAGTGCCTTGGGTGTGCCAAACGTCACAACGTAACTGGGTGACTATAAAGGTACATTACAGGTATCTCCGAAAGTGTCTGTTGGGTTGGCACGAATCGAGACTGGGATTTGTCACTCCGTATGACGGAGAGGTATCTCTGGGCCCACTCGGTAATGCATCATCATAATGAGCTCAATGTGATCAAGTGGTTGATCACGGGATCATGCATTACGGTATGAGTAAAGTGACTTTCCGGTAACGAGACTGAACAAGGTATTGGGATACCGACGATCGAGTCTCGGGCAAGTAACGTACCGATTGACAAAGGGAATTGTATACGGATTGATTGAATCCTCGACATCGTGGTTCATCCGATGAGATCATCGTGGAGCATGTGGGAGCCAACATGGGTATCCAAATCCCGCTGTTGGTTATTGACCGGAGAGGCTTCTCGGTCATGTCTGCATGTCTCCCGAACCTGTAGGGTCTACACACTTAAGGTTCGGTGACGCTAGGGTTGTAGAGATATTAGCACATGGTAACCCGAAAGTTGTTCGGAGTCCCGGATGAGATCCCGGACGTCACGAGGAGTTCCGGAATGGTCCGGAGGTAAATATTTATATATATGAAGTCCAGTTTCGGCCATCGGGAAGGTTTCGGGGTCACCGGTATTGTACCGGGACCACCGGAAGGGTCCCGGGGGTCCACCGGGTGGGGCCACCTATCCCGGAGGGTCCCATGGGCTGAAGTGGAAGGGGAACCAGCCCCTAGTGGGCTGGTGCGCCCCCCCTTGGGCCTCCCCTTGCGCCTAGTGTTAGAAACCCTAGGGGTGGGGGCGCCACCCTTGCCTTGGGGGGCAAGGCACCCCCTTGGCCGCCCCCCCCCCTAGGAGATTGGATCTCCTACGACCGGCGCCCCCCTAGGCACCCTATATATAGTGGGGGGGGGAGGGCCGCGCACAGAAGCTCCTGGCCTCTCCCTCTCCCTCCTGTGGCACTCCTCCGTCTCCCAGCGCTTGGCGAAGCCCTGCCGAGATCACCGTTGCTTCCACCACCACGCCGTCGTGCTGCTGGATCTTCATCAACCTTTCCTTCCCCCTTGCTGGATCAAGAAGGAGGAGACGTCTCCCAACCGTACGTGTGTTGAACGCGGAGGTGCCGTCCGTTCGACACTAGGTCATCGGTGATTTGAATCACGTCGAGTACGACTCCATCAACCCCGTTCTCTTGAACGCTTCTGCTCGTGATCTACAAGGGTATGTAGATGCACTCCTCTCTCCCTCGTTGCTAGATGACTCCATAGATTGATCTTGGTGATGCGTAGAAAATTTTAAAATTCTGCTACGTTCCCCAACAGTGGCATCATGAGCTAGGTCTATGCGTAGTTACTATGCACGAGTAGAACACAAAGTAGTTGTGGGCGTCGATATTGTCAATTTGCTTGCCATTACTAGTCTTATCTTGATTCGGCGGCATCGTGGGATGAAGCGGCCCGGACCAACCTTACACGTACGCTTATGTGAGACTGGTTCCACCGACTGACATGCACTAGTTGCATAAGGTGGATGGCGGGTGTCTGTCTCTCCCACTTTAGTCGGATCGGATTCGATGAACAGGGTCCTTATGAAGGATAAATAGAAATTGGCAATTCACGTTGTGGTTTGGGCGTAGGTAAGAAACGTTCTTGCTAGAAACCTATAGCAGCCACGTAAAAACTTGCAACAACAATTAGAGGACGTCTAACTTGTTTTTGTAGCAAGTGTTTTGTGATGTGATATGGCCAAAGGTTGTGATGAATGATGAATGATATATGTGATGTATGAGATTGATCATGTTCTTGTAATAGGAATCACGACTTGCATGTCGATGAGTATGACAACCGGCAGGAGCCATAGGAGTTGTCTTAATTTATTTATGACCTGCGTGTCAACATAAACGTCATGTAATTACTTTACTTTATTGCTAAACCGTTAGCCATAGTAGTAGAAGTAATAGTTGACATGACAACTTCAAGAAGACACGATGATGGAGATCATGATGATGGAGATCATGGTGTCATGCTGGTGACAACGATGATCATGGAGCCCCGAAGATGGAGATCAAAGGAGCAAATGATATTGGCCATATCATGTCACTATTTGATTGCATGTGATGTTTATCATGTTTTACATCTTATTTGCTTAGAACGACAGTAGCTTAAATAAGATGATCCCTCATAATAATTTCAAGAAAGTGTTCCCCCTAACTGTGCACCTTTGTGAAGGATCGTTGTTTCGAAGCACCATGTGATGATCGGGTGTGATAGATTCTAACGTTCGAATACAACGGGTGTAAGCTAGATTTACACACGCAATACACTTAGGTTGACTTGACGAGCCTAGCATGTACAGACATGGCCTCGGAACACAGAAGACCGAAAAGTCGACCATGAGTCGTATAGAAGATACGATCAACATGAAGATGTTCACCAATGTTGGCTAGTCCGTCTCATGTGATGATCGGACACAGCCTAGTTAACTCGGATCATGTTATACTTAGATGACTGGAGGGATGTCTATCTGAGTGGGAGTTCATTTAATAATTTGATTAGATGAACTTAATTATCATGAACTTAGTCTAAAATCTTTACAATATGTCTTGTAGATCAAATGGCCCATGTTGTCCTCAACTTCAACGCGTTCCTAGAGAAAACCAAGCTGAAAGACGATGGCAGCAACTATACGGACTGGGTCCGGAACCTGAGGATCATCCTCATAGCTGCCAAGAAAGATTATGTCCTAGAAGCACCGCTAGGTGATGCACCCGTCCCACAGAACCAAGACATTATGAACGCTTGGCAAACACGTGCTGATGATTACTCCCTCGTTCAGTGCGGCATGCTTTACAGCTTAGAACCGGAGCTCCAATAGCGTTTTGAGAGACACGGAGCATATGAGATGTTCGAAGAGCTGAAAATGGTTTTTCAAGCTCATGCCCGGGTCGAGAGATATGAAGTCTCCGACAAGTTCTTCAGCTGTAAGATGGAGGAAAATAGTTCTGTCAGTGAGCACATACTCAAAATGTCTGGGTTGCATAACCGCTTGACTTAGCTGGGAGTTAATCTCCCGGATGACGCGATCATTGACAAAATCCTTCAGTCGCTTCCACCGAGCTACAAGAGCTTTGTGATGAACTTCAATATGCAGGGGATGGAAAAGACCATTCCTGAAGTATTTGCAATGCTGAAATCAGTAGAGGTAGAAGTCAAAAAGGAACATCAAGTGTTGATGGTGAATAAAACCACTAAGTTCAAGAAAGGCAAGGGTAAGAAGAACTTCAAGAAGGACGGCAAGGGAGTTGCCGCGCCCGGTAAGCAAGCTGCCGGGAAGAAGCCAAAGAATGGACCCAAGCCCGAGACTAAGTGCTTTTATTGCAAGGGAAGTGGTCACTGGAAGCGGAACTGCCCCAAATACTTAGCGGACAAGAAGGCCGGCATCACGAAAGGTATATGTGATATACATGTAATTGATGTGTACCTTACCCGTACTCGTAGTAGCTCCTGGGTATTTGATACCGGTGCGGTTGCTCACATTTGTAACTCAAAGTAGGAGCTGCGGAATAAACAGAGACTGGCGAAGGACGAGGTGACGATGCGCGTCGCGAATGGTTCCAAGGTCGGTGTGATCGCCGTCGGCACGCTACCTCTACATTTACCTACATGATTAGTTTTAAACCTCAATAATTGTTATTTAGTGCCAGCTTTGAGCATGAACATTGTATCAGGATCTCGTTTAATACGAGATGGGTACTCATTTAAATCCGAGAATAATGGTTGTTCTATTTATATGAGAGATATGTTCTATGGTCATGCTCCGATGGTGAATGGTTTATTCTTAATGAATCTCGAGCGTAATGCTACACATATTCATAGTGTGAATACCAAAAGATGTAAGGTTGATAATGATAGTCCCACATACTTGTGGCACTGCCGCCTTGGTCACATAGGTGTCAAACACATGAAGAAGCTCCATGCAGATGGACTTTTAGAGTCTCTTGATTACGAATCATTTGACACGTGCGAACCATGCCTCATGGGTAAAATGACCAAGACTCTGTTCTCAGGAACAATGGAGCGAGCAACTAACTTATTGGAAATCATACATACTGATGTGTGAGGTCCAATGAGTGTTGAGGCTCGCGGTGGCTATCGTTATGTTCTCACCCTCACTGGTGACTTGAGTAGATATGGGTATGTCTATTTAATGAAACACAAGTCTGAGACCTTTGAAAAGTTCAAGGAATTTCAGAGTGAGGTTGAGAATCAACGTGACAGGAAAATCAAGTTCTTGCGATCAGATCGTGGGGGAGAATACTTGAGTCACGAATTTGGCACACACTTAAGAAAATGTGGAATAGTTTCACAACTCACGCCGCCTGGAACACCTCAGCGTAATGGTGTGTCCGAACGTCGTAATCGCACTCTATTAGATATGGTGTGATCTATGATGTCTCTTACCGATTTACCGCTATCATTTTTGGGGCTATGCTTTAGAGACTGCCGCATTCACTTTAAATAGGGCTCCGTCGAAATCCGTTGAGACGACACCGTATGAATTATGGTTTGGGAAGAAACCTAAGTTGTCGTTTCTAAAAGTTTGGGGATGCGATGCTTATGTCAAGAAACTTCAACCTGAAAAGCTCGAACCCAGGTCGGAAAAATGCGTCTTCATAGGATACCCTAAAGAAACTGTTGGGTATACCTTCTACCTCAGATCTGAAGGCAAGATCTTTGTTGCCAGGAATGGGTCCTTTCTAGAGAAAGAGTTTCTCTCGAAAGAAATAAGTGGGAGGAAGGTAGAACTTGATGAAGTATTACCTCTTGAACCAGTAAGTGGCGCAGGTCAAGAAAATGTTCCTGAGGTGCCTGCACCGACTAGAGAGGAAGTTGATGATGATCATGAAACTTCAGATCAAGTTGCTACTGAACTTCGTAGGTCCACAAGGACACGTTCCGCACCAGAGTGGTACGGCAACCCTGTCTTGGAAATCATGTTGTTAGACAACGGTGAACCTTCGAACTATGAAGAAGCAATGGCGGGCCCGGATTCCGACAAATGGCTAGAAGCCATGAAATCCGAGATAGGATCCATGTATGAAAACGAAGTATGGACTTTGACTGACTTGCCCGTTGATCAGCGAGCCATAGAAAATAAATGGATCTTTAAGAAGAAGATTGACGCGAATGGTAATGTGACCATCTATAAAGCTCAGCTTGTCGCTAAGGGTTATCGACAAGTTCAAGGGGTTGACTACGATGAGACTTTCTCACCCGTAGTGAAGCTGAAGTCCGTCTGAATCATGTTATAAATTGCCGCATTCTATGATTATGAGATATGGCAAATGGACGTCAAAACGGCATTCCTTAATGGTTTCCTTAAGGAAGAATTGTATATGATGCAGCTGGAAGCTTTTGTCGATCCTAAGAATGCTGACAAGGTGTGCAAGCTCCAACGCTCGATTTATGGGCTGGTGCAAGCATCTCGGAGTTGGAACATTCACTTTGATGAGATGATCAAAGCGTTTGGGTTTATGCATACTTATGGAGAAGACTGCATTTACAAGAAAGTGAGTGGGAGCTCTGTAGCATTTCTCATATTGTATGTGGATGACATACTGTTGATGGGAAATGATATAGAATTCTTGGAAAGCATAAAGGCCTACTTGAACAAGTGTTTTTCCATGAAGGACCTTGGAGAAGCTGCTTATATATTAGGCATCAAGATCTATAGAGATAGATCGAGATGCCTCATTGGTCTTTCACAGAGTACGTACCTTGACAAGATATTGAAGAAGTTCAAAATGGATCAGTCAAAGAAGGGTTTCTTGCCTGTATTGCAAGGTACGAGATTGAGCACGGCTCAATGCCCGACCACGGCAGAAGATAGAGAAAAGATGAGTGTCGTCCCCTATGCCTCGGCCATAGGGTCTATCATGTATGCTATGCTGTGTACCAGACCTGATGTAAACCTTGCCGTAAGTTTGGTAGGAAGGTACCAAAGTAATCCCGGCATGGAACACTGGACAGTGGTCAAGAATATCCTGAAGTACCTGAAAAGGACTAAGGAAATGTTTCTCATTTATGGAGGTGACGAAGAGCTCGTCGTAAAGGGTTACGTCGATGCTAGCTTCGACACAGATCTGGATGACTCTAAGTCACAAACCGGATACGTGTATATTTTGAATGGTGGGCCAGTAAGCTGGTGCAGTTGCAAGCAAAGCGTTGTGGCGGGATCTACATGTGAAGCGGAGTACATGGCAGCCTCGGAGGCAGCACAAGAAGCAGTCTAGGTGAAGGAGTTCATTACCGACCTAGGAGTCATACCCAATGCGTCGGTCCCGATGACTCTCTTCTGTGACAACACTGGAGCTATTGCCCTTGCCAAGGAGCCCAGGTTTCACAGGAAGACCAGGCATATCAAGCGTCGCTTCAACTCCATTCGTGAAAGTGTTCAAAATGGAGACATAGAGATTTGTAAAGTACATACGGACCTGAATGTAGCAGATCTGTTGACTAAACCTCTCCCTAGAGCAAAACATGATCAACACCAGAACTGCATGGGTGTTCGATTCATCACAATGTAACTAGAATATTGACTCTAGTGCAAGTGGGAGACTGTTGGAAATATGCCCTAGAGGCAATAATAAAATGGTTATTATTATATTTCTTTGTTCATGATAATTGTCTATTGTTCATGCTATAATTGTGCTATCCGGAAATCGTAATACATGTGTGAATACATAGACCACAACACGTCCCTAGTGAGCCTCTAGTTGACTAGCTCGTTGATCAAAGGATAGTCATGGTTTCCTGACTATGGACATTAGATGTCATTGATAACGGGATCACATCATTAGGAGAATGATGTGATGGACAAGACCCAATCCTAAGCTTAGCTCAAAGATCGTGTAGTTCGTTTGCTGTAGCTTTTCTGAATGGTCAAGTATCATTTCCTTAGACCATGAGATTGTGCAACTCCCGGATACCGTAGGAGTGCCTTGGGTGTGCCAAACGTCACAACATAACTGGGTGACTATAAAGGTACATTACAGGTATCTCCGAAAGTGTCTGTTGGGTTGGCACGAATCGAGACTGGGATTTGTCACTCCGTATGACGGAGAGGTATCTCTGGGCCCACTCGGTAATGCATCATCATAATGAGATCAATGTGATCAAGTGGTTGATCACGGGATCATGCATTACGGTATGAGTAAAGTGACTTACCGGTAACGAGACTGAACAAGGTATTGGGATACCGACGATCGAGTCTCGGGCAAGTAACGTACCGGTTGACAAAGGGAATTGTATACGGATTGATTGAATCCTCGACATCGTGGTTCATCCGATGAGATCATCGTGGAGCATGTGGGAGCCAACATGGGTATCCAAATCATGCTGTTGGTTATTGACCGGAGAGGCTTCTCGGTCATGTCTGCATGTCTCCCGAACCCGTAGGGTCTACACACTTAAGGTTCGGTGACGCTAGGGTTGTATAGATATTAGCACACGGTAACCCGAAAGTTGTTCAGAGTCCCGGATGAGATCCCGGACGTCACGAGGAGTTCCGGAATGGTCCTGAGGTAAATATTTATATATAGGAAGTCCAGTTTCGGCCATCGGGAAGGTTTCGGGGTCACCGGTATTGTATCGGGACCACCGGAAGGGTCCCGGGGGTCCACTGGGTGGGGCCACCTATCCCGGAGGGCCCCATGGGCTGAAGTGGGAGGGGAACCAGCCCCTAGTGGGCTGGTGCGCCCCCCCTTGGGCCTCCCCCTGCGTCTAGGGTTAGAAACCCTAGGGGTGGGGGCGCCACCCTTGCCTTGGGGGGCAAGGCACCCCCTTGGCCGCCGCCCCCCTAGGAGATTGGATCTCCTAGGGCCGGCGCCCCCCCTAGGCACCCTATATATAGTGGGGGGGAGGGAGGGCTGCGCACCGAAGCTCCTGGCCTCTCCCTCTCCCTCCCGTGACACTCCTCCGTCTCCCAGCGCTTGGCGAAGCCCTGCCGAGATCACCGTTGCTTCCACCACCACGGCGTCGTGCTGCTGGATCTTCATCAACCTCTCCTTCCCCCTTGCTGGATCAAGAAGGAGGAGACGTCTCCCAACCGTACGTGTGTTGAACGCGGAGGTGCCGTCCGTTCGGCACTAGGTCATCGGTGATTTGAATCACGTCGAGTACGACTCCATCAACCCCGTTCTCTTGAACGCTTCCGCTCGTGATCTACAAGGGTATGTAGATGCACTCCTCTCTCCCTCGTTGCAAGATGACTCCATAGATTGATCTTGGTGATGCGTAGAAAATTTAAAAATTCTGCTACGTTACCCAACACTTTCACACATTTATAGCTCCAGTGCATCCGTTGCATGGCAATCCCTACTCACTCACATTGATATCTATTGATGGGCATCTCCATAGCCCGTTGATACGCCTAGTTGATGTGAGACTATCTTCTCCTTTTTGTCTTCTCCACAACCACCATTCTATTCCACCTATAGTGCTATATCCATGGCTCACGCTCATGTATTGCGTGAAGATTGAAAAAGTTTTGAAAAAGTTAGAGTATGAAACAATTGCTTGGCTTGTCATCGGGGTTGTGCATGATTTAAATACTTTGTGTGGGGAAGATGGAGCATAGCCAGACTATATGATTTTGTAGGGATAACTTTCTTTGGCCATGTTATTTTGAGAAGACATAATTGCTTTTTTTAGTATGCTTGAAGTATTATTATTTTCTATGTCAATATAAACTTTTGTCTTCAATCTTTCTAATCTGAATATTCATACCACAATTAAGAAGATTTGCATTGAAATTATGCCAAGTAGCACTCCGCATCAAAAATTCTCTTTTTATCATTTACCTACTCGAGGACGCGCAGGAATTAAGCTTGGGGATGCCTGATACGTCTCTAACGTATCCATAATTTTTGATTGCTCCATGCTATATTATCTACTGTTTTGGACTATATTGGGCTTTATTTTCCACTTTTATATTATTTTTGGGACTAACCTATTAACCGGAGGCCCAGCCCAGAATTGTTGTTTTTTGCCTATTTCAGTGTTTCGGATAAACAGAATATCAAACGGAGTCCAAATGGAATAAAACCCTCGGGAACGTGATTTTCTCACCGAACGTGATCGAGGAGACTTGGACCCTGCTTCAAGGAACAAAAGAGGCGGTCACGAGGGTGGGGGGCGCCCCCCCCCTAGGGCGTGCCCCCTGCCTCGTGGGCCCCTCGGTGCTCCTCCGGCATACTTCTTCCTCCTATATATACACACGTACCCCCAAACGATCAGAACAGGAGCCAAAAACCTAATTCCACCGCCGCAACTTTCTGTATCCACGAGATCCCATCTTGGGGCCTGTTCCAGAGCTCAGCCGGAAGAGGGCCGTCATCACGGAGGGCTTCTACATCATCCTAGCCTCTCCGATGAAGTGTGAGTAGTGTACCTCACACCTTCGGGTCCATTGTTTGTAGCTAGATGGCTTCTTCTCTCTCTTTGAATCTCAATACAAAGTTCTCCCCCTCTCTTGTGGAGATCTATTCGATGTAATCTTCTTTTTGCGGTGTGTTTGTTGAGACCGATGAATTGTGGGTTTATGATCAAGTCTATCTATGAATAATATTTGGATCTTCTCTGAATTCTTTTATGCATGATTGGTTATCTTTGCAAGTCTCTTCGAATTATCCGTTTGGTTTGGCCAACTAGATTGGTAGTTCTTGCCATGGGAGAAGTGCTTAGCTTTGGGTTCGGTCTTGCGGTGTCCTTACCCAGTGACAGAAGGGGCAGCAAGGCACGTATTGTATCATTGCCATCGAGGATAACAAGATGGGGTTTATTTCATATTGCATGAATTTATCTCTCTACATCATGTCATCTTGCTTAAGGCGTTACTCTGTTTTTAACTTAATACTCTAGACGCATGCTGGATAGTGGTCGATGAGTGGAGTAATAGTAGTAGATGCAGAATCATTTCGATCTACTTGTCACGGACGTGATGCCTATATACATGATCATGCCTAGATATTCTCATAATTATGCTCAATTCTATCAATTGCTCAACAGTAATTTGTTCACCCACCTTAGAACACTTACGCTCTTGAGAGAAGCCACTAGTGAAACCTATGGCCCCCGGGTCTATTCTCATCATATCAATCTCCATCACTTTTATATTGTTTTGCTATTTACTTTGCTTTTACTTTTTACTTTGCATCTTTATATCAAAAATACCAAAAATATTCTATCTATTAGATCTCACTCTCGTAAGTGACCGTGAAGGGCTTGACAACCCCTAATCGCGTTGGTTGCGAGTAGCTATTGCTTTGTGCAGGTACGAGGGACTTGAGCGTGGGCTCCTACTAGATTGATACCTTGGTTCTCAAAAACTGAGGGAAATACTTACGCTACTCTGCTGCATCATCCCTTCCTCTTCGGGGAAAACCAACGCAAGCTCAAGACATAACACTTCTCTCGAGAGCATAAGTATTCTACGGTGGGTGAACAAATTACTGTTGAGCAATTGACAGAATTGAGCATAGTTATGACAATATCTAGGCATGATCATGCATATAGGCATCACGTCTGTAACAAGTAGATCAAAACGATTCTGCATCTACTACTATTACTGCACTCATCGACCGCTATCCAGCATGCATCTAGAGTATTAAGTTAAAAACAGAGTAACGCCTTAAGCAAGATGACATGATGTAGAGAGATAAATTCATGCAATATGAAATAAACCCCATCTTGTTATCCTCGATGGCAACGATACAATACGTGCCTTGCTGCCCCTTCTATCACTGGGAAAGGACACCGCAAGATCGAACCCAAAGCTAAGCACTTCTCCCATGGCAAGAACTACCAATCTAGTTGGCCAAACCAAATGGATAATTCGAAGAGACTTGCAAAGATAACCAATCGTGCATAAAAGAATTCAGAGAAGATTCAAATATTATTCATAGATAGACTTGATCATAAACCCACAATTCATCGGTCTCAACAAACACACCGCAAAAACAAGATTACATCGAATAGATCTCCACAAGAGAGGGGGAGAACTTTGTATTGAGATTCAAAGAGAGAGAAGAAGCCATATAGCTACTAACTATAGACCCAAAGGTCTGAGGTAAACTACTCACACTTCATCGGAGTGGCTAGGATGATGTAGAAGCCCTCCGTGATGACGGCCCTCTTCCGGCGGAGCTCCGGAACAGGCCCCAATATGGGATCTCGTGGATACAGAAAGTTGCGGCGGTGGAATTACGTTTTTGGCTCCTGTTCTGATCGTTTGGGGGTACGTGTGTATATATAGGAGGAAGAAGTACGCCGGAGGAGCACCGAGGGGCCCATGAGGCAGGGGGCGCGCCCCCACCCTCGTGACCGCCTCTTTTGTTCCTTGGAGCAGGGTCCAAGTCTCCTGGATCACGTTCGGTGAGAAAATCACGTTCCCGAAGATTTTATTCCATTTGGACTCTGTTTGATATTCCGTTTATCCGAAACACTGAAATAGGCAAAAAATAGCAATTCTGGGCTGGGCCTCCAGTTAATAGGTTAGTCCCAAAAATAATATAAAAGTGGAAAATAAAGCCTAATATAGTCCAAAACAGTAGATAATATAGCATGGAGCAATCAAAAATTATAGATACGTTGGAGACGTATCAGGCATCCCCAAGCTTAATTCCTGCTCGTCCTCGAGTAGGTAAATGATAAAAAGAGAATTTTTGATGCGGAGTGCTACTTGGCATAATTTCAATGCAAATCTTCTTAATTGTGGTATGAATATTCAGATTAGAAAGATTCAAGACAAAAGTTTATATTGACACAAAAAATAATAATACTTCAAGCATACTAACAAAGCAATTATGTCTTCTCAAAATAACATGGCCAAAGAAAGTTATCCCTACAAAATCATATAGTCTGGCTATGCTCCATCTTCACCACACAAAGTATTCAAATCATGCACAACCCCGATGACAAGCCAAGCAATTGTTTCATACTCTAACTTTTTCAAAACTTTTTCAATCTTCACGCAATACATGAGCGTGAGCCATGGAAATAGCACTATATGTGGAATAGAATGGTGGTTGTGGAGAAAACGAAAAGGAGGGGAAGATAGTCTCACATCAACTAGGCGTATCAACGGGCTATGGAGATGCCCATCAATAGATATCAGTGTGAGTGGGTAGGGATTGCCATGCAACGGATGCACTAGAGCTATAAGTATATGAAAGCTTAAAAAGAAACTAAGTGGGTGTGCATCCAACTTGCTTGCTCATGAAGACCTAGGGTAATTTGAGGAAGCCCATCATTGGAATATACAAGCCAAGTTCTATAATGAAAAATTCCCACTAGTATATGAAAGTGATAACATGAGAGACTCTCTACTATGAAGATCATGGTGCTACTTTGAAGCACAAGTGTGGTAAAAGGATAGTAACATTGTCCCTTCTCTCTTTTTCTCTCATTTTTTTATTTATATTTTTTGGGCATTTTCTCTTTTTTTATGGCCTCTTTTTGTTTGGGCTTCTTTGGCCTCTCTTTTTTTCGTCCGGAGTCTCATCCCGACTTATGGGGGAATCATAGTCTCCATCATTCTTTCCTCACTGGGACAATGCTCTAATAATGATGATCATCACACTTTTATTTTTCTTATAACTCAACAATTATAACTTGATACTTAGAACAAAATATGACTCTATTTGAATGCATCCGGCGGTGTACCGGGGTATGCAATATGACAATGATGGATGTGTCATGATGAACTGGATGGTGGGAAGTTGCATGGCAATATATCTCGGAATGGCTATGGAAATGCCATAATAGGTAGGTATGGTGGCTATTTTGAGGAAGGTATATGGTAGGTGTATGATACCGGCGAAAGGTGCGCGGTATTAGAGAGGCTAGCAAAGGTGGACGGGTGAGAGTGCGTATAATCCATGGACTCAACATTAGTCATAAAGAACTCATATACTTATTGCAAAAATTTAGAAGTTATCAAAGCAAAGTATTATGCGCATGCTCCTAGGGGGATAGATTGGTAGGAAAAGACCATCGCTCATCCCCGACCGCCACTCATAAGGAAGATAATCAATAAATAAATCATGCTCCGACTTCATCACATAACGGTTCACCATACGTGCATGCTACGAGAATCACAAACCTGAACACAAGTATTCTTTAAATTCACAACTACTCAACTAGCATGACTTTAATATTATCACCTCCATATCTCAAAACAATTATCATGCTTCAATCTTTTCTTAGTATTCAACACACTCAAAATAAAGTTTCACAAATCTTGAATACCAAGCATATTATTATTAAGCAAATTACCATGCTATTAAGAGACTCTCAAAATAATTTAAGTGAAGCATTAGAGATCAATAGTTTCTTTAAAACAAATCCAACACCGTGCTCTAAATGATCTAAGTGAAGCACATAGAGCAAAATTATAACGCTCAAAAGGTATAAGTGAAGCACATAGAGCAAAACTACTTAGCTCAAAAGATATAAGTGAAGCACATAGAGTATTCTATCAAATTTTAATTCATGTATGGATCTCTCAAAAGGTGTGTAAAGCAAGGATGATTGTGGCATACTAAGACACAAATAATACAAGACGCTCCAAGCAAAACACATATCATGTTGGTGAATAAAAATATAGCTCCAAGTAAATTACCGATGGAAGTGGACGAAAGAGGGGATGCCTTCTGGGGCATCCCCAAGCTTTGACTTTTTGGTGTCCTTGGATTATCTTGGGGGTGCCATGGGCATCCCCAAGCTTAGGCTCTTGCCACTCCTTGTTCCATGATCCATCAAAAGAATTCACCCAAAACTTGAAAACTTCACAACACAAAACTCAAAATAGAAAACTCGTAAGCTTCGTTAGCGAAAGAAAACAAAAGACCACCTCAAGTTACTGTAATTAACTCATTATTTATTTATATTGGTGTTAAACCTACTGTATTCCAACTTCTCTATGTATTATAAACTATTTTACTAGCCATAGATTCATCAAAATAAGCAAACAACACACGAAAAACAGAATCTGTCAAAAACAGAACAGTCTGTAGTAATCTGTAGCTAGCGCAAGATCTGGAACCCCAAAAATTCTAAAATAAATTGCTGGACGTGAGGAATTTATCTATTAATCATCTGCAAAAATAATTAACTAAATATCACTCTTCAAATAAAAATTACATCAGTTCTCGTGAGCGCTAAAGTTTCTGTTTTTTACAGCAAGTTCAACAAGACTTTCCCCAAGTCTTCCCAACGGTTCTACTTGGCACAAACATTAATTAAACACAAAAAAACACAACAAAAACAGAGGCTAAATAATTTATTTATTACTAAGCAGGAGCAAGAAGCAAGGAATAAAAATAAAATTGGGTTGCCTCCCAACAAGCGCTATTGTTTAATGCCCCTAGCTAGGCATAAAAGCGAGGATAGATCTAGGTATTGTCATCTTTGGTAGGCAATCCATAAGTGGCTATCATGATAGTTTCATATGGTAATTTTATTTTCTTTCTAGTAAAGTGTTCCATGCCCTTTTTAATGGAAATTTAAATCTAATATTCCCTTCCTTCATATCAATAATCGCACCAACCGTTCTAAGGAAAGGTCTACCAAGAATAATAGGGCAAGAAGGATTGCAATCTATATCAAGAACAATGAAATCTACGGGCACATAATTCCTATTTGCAACAATAAGAACATCATTAATCCTTCCCATAGGTTTCTTAATAGTGGAATCCGCAAGATGCAAATTTAGAGAGCAATCATCAAAATTACGGAAATCTAGTAAATCACACAAAGTCTTGGGAATAGTAGAGACACTAGCACCCAAATCACACAAAGCATAAAACTCATGATCTTTAATTTTAATTTTAATAGTTGGTTCCCACTCATCATAGAGTTTTCTAGGGATAGAAACTTTCAACTCAAGTTTTTCTTCATAAGATTGCATCAAGGCATCAACAATATGTTTGGTGAAGGCTTTATTTTGACTATAGGCATGTGGAGAATTTAGCACGGATTGCAACAAGGAAATACAATCAATTAAAGAGCAACTTTGATAATTAAATTCCTTGAAATCCAATATAGTGGGTTTAGCAACATCTAGATTTTTATTTCTTTCAATCCCACTTTCATCAATTTCATCATTAAGATCTAAATACTCCGAATTTTTAGAACACCTTCTAGGTAAAGGAAGATCATATTCAGTTTCATCAAGATTCATATTGCAAAATAAAGATTTAATAGGGGACACATCAATAACTTTTAGATCTTCATCTTGATTTTCATAGGTATTGGAAGAACACGCTTTAATAAAGGCATCTTTGGAAGCACGCATCCTAGCGGTTCTTTCCTTGCACTCATCAATGGAAATTCTCATGGATTTGAGAGACTCATTGATATCATGATTAGGAGGAATAGATCTAAGCTTTAAAGAATCAACCTCAAGAGAAATTCTATCAACGTTTCTTACCAAATCATCAACTTTAAGCAATTTCTCCTCAAGCAAAGCATTACAATTCTTTTGTGAATTCATAAACTCTTTAACACTATTCTCAAATTCAGAGGTGTTGGAAATATGACCTAGAGGCAATAATAAATTAGTTATTATTATATTTCCTTGTTCATGATAATCGTTTATTATCCATGCTAGAATTGTATTGATAGGAAACTCAGATACATGTGTGGATACATAGACAACACCATGTCCCTAGTAAGCCTCTAGTTGACTAGCTCGTTGATCAATAGATGGTTACGGTTTCCTGACCATGGACATTGGATGTCGTTGATAACGGGATCACATCATTAGGAGAATGATGTGATGGACAAGACCCAATCCTAAGCCTAGCACAAAGATCGTGTAGTTCGTATGCTAAAGCTTTTCTAATGTCAAGTATCATTTCCTTAGACCATGAGATTGTGCAACTCCCGGATACCGTAGGAGTGCTTTGGGTGTGCCAAACGTCACAACGTAACTGGGTGGCTATAAAGGTACACTACAGGTATCTCCGAAAGTGTCTGTTGGGTTGGCACGAATCGAGACTGGGATTTGTCACTCCGTGTGACGGAGAGGTATCTCTGGGCCCACTCGGTAGGACATCATCATAATGTGCACAATGTGATCAAGGAGTTGATCACGGGATGATGTGTTACGGAACGAGTAAAGAGACTTGCCGGTAACGAGATTGAACAAGGTATCAGGATACCGACGATCGAATCTCGGGCAAGTATCGTACCGATAGACAAAGGGAATTGTATACGGGATTGATTAAGTCCTTGACATCGTGGTTCATCCGATGTGATCATCGTGGAACATGTGGGAGCCAACATGGGTATCCAGACCCCACTGTTGGTTATTGACCGGAGAACGTCTCGGTCATGTCTGCATGTCTCCCGAACCCGTAGGGTCTACACACTTAAGGTTCGGTGACGCTAGGGTTATAGAGATATTAGTATGCGGTAACCCGAAAGTTGTTCGGAGTCCCGGATGAGATCCCAGACGTCACGAGGAGTTCCGGAATGGTCCGGAGGTAAAGAATTATATATAGGAAGTGCTATTTCGGCTATCGGGACAAGTTTCGGGGTCACCGGTATTGTACCGGGACCACCGGAAGGGTCCCGGGGGTCCACCGGGTGGGGCCACCTGCCCCGGGGGCCACATGGGCTGTAGGGGGTGCGACTTGGCCTATATGGGCCAAGGGCACCAGCCCCAAGAGGCCCATGCGCCAAGAGAAGAGGAAAAAGGGAGAGTCCTAAAGGGGGAAGGCACCTCCGAGGTGCCTTGGGGAGGATGGACTCCTCCCCCCACTTGGCCGCACCCTTCCTTGGAGGAAGGGGCAAGGCTGCACCCTCCCCCTCTCCCTTGGCCCTATATATAGTGGGGGGAAGGGAGGGCAACTCAATCCAAGGCCTGGCGCCTCCCTCTCCCTCCCGTGACACATCTCCCTCCTCCCGCAGCGCTTAGCGAAGCCCTGTTGGAATCCCGCTACTTCCACCACCACGCCGTCGTGTTGTTGGATCTCCATCAACCTCTCCTTCCCCTCGCTGGATCAAGAAGGAGGAGACGTCGCTGCTCCGTACGTGTGTTGAACGCGGAGGTGCCGTCCGTTCGGCGCTAGGATCATCGGTGATTTGGATCACGACGAGTATGACTCCATCAACCCCGTTCTCTTGAACGCTTCCGCGCGCGATCTACAAGGGTATGTAGATCCACTCCTCCCTCGTTGCTAGATGACTCCATAGATGGATCTTGGTGACACGTAGGAAAATTTTGAATTTATGCTACGTTCCCCAACAAGAGGGCATCTTATTATAATTTCCATAAGAGTTGTTGTAGGAATTCCCATAATTATTAGAAGGATTACTAGGATATGGCCTAGGATTAAAATTCCCTCTATAAGCGTTGTTACCAAAATTATTCCTACCAACAAAATTCACATCCATAGATTCATTGTTATTCTCAATCAAAGTAGACAAAGGCATATCATTAGGATCAGAAGAAACACTCTTAGTAGCAAATAATTTCATAAGTTCATCCATCTTTCCACTCAACACATTAATTTCTTCTATCGCATGCACTTTTTTATTAGAAGATCTTTCAGTATGCCATTGAGAATAATTAACCATAATATTATCTAGTAGTTTAGTAGCATCTCCTAAAGTAATTTCCATAAAAGTGCCTCCCGCGGCCGAATCTAAAAGATTTCTAGAAGAAAAATTCAATCCGGCATAAATTTTTTGTATAATCATCCACAAATTCAAACCATGAGTAGGGCAATTACGTATCATTAATTTCATTCTCTCCCAAGCTTGTGCAACATGTTCATGATCAAGTTGTTTAAAGTTCATAATATCGTTTCTAAGAGAGATGATCTTAGCGGGAGGAAAATACTTAGAGATAAAAGCATCTTTGCACTTGTTCCATGAATCAATACTATTCTTAGGCAAAGACGAAAACCAAGCTTTAGCACGATCTCTAAGCGAAAAAGGAAATATCTTCAATTTAACGACATCATTATTGACATCTTTTTTATTTTGCATATCACATAAATCAACGAAGCTATTCAGATGAGTAGCGGCATCTTCACTAGGAAGGCCGGCGAATTGATCTTTCATAACAAGATTCAACAAAGCAGTATTAATTTCACAAGATTCAGCATCGGTAAGAGGAGCAATCGGAGTGCTAAGGAAATCATTATTATTGGTATTGGTGAAGTCGCACAATTTGGTAGTATCTTGAGCCATCGCGACAAACAAGCAATCTAACACACGAGCCAACAAAAAGGCAAGCGGGCAAAAAAGGCAAATAGAGAGGGAGGATAGAGAGAGAGGGCGAATAAAACGGCAAGGGTGAATTGGGGGGAGAGGAAAACGAGAGGCAAATGGCAAATAATGTAATGCAAGAGATAGGGATTGTGATGGGTACTTGGTATGTTGACTTTTTGCGTAGACTCCCCGGCAACAGCACCAGAAATCCTTCTTGCTACGTCTTGAGCTTGCGTTGGCTTTCCCCGAAGAGGAAGGGATGATGCAGCAGAGTAGCGTAAGTATTTCCCTCAGTTTTTGAGAACCAAGGTATCAATCCAGTAGGAGCCCACACTCAAGACCCTCGTACCTGCACAAAGCGATAGCTACTCGCAACCAACGCGATTAGGGGTTGTCAATCCCTTCACGGTCACTTACGAGAGTGAGATCTGATAGATATAATATTTTTGGTATTTTTGGTATAAAGATGCAAAGTAAAAAGTAAAAGCAAAGTAAAAGCAAAGCAAGATTAAAGTGATGGAGGTTGATATGATGAGAATAGACCCGGGGGCCATATGTTTCACTAGTGGCTTCTCTCAAGAGCATAAGTATTCTACGGTGGGTGAACAAATTACTGTTGAGCAATTGACAGAATTGAGCATAGTTATGAGAATATCTAGGCATGATCATGCATATAGGCATCACGTCCGTAACAAGTAGATCGAAATGATTCTGCATCTACTACTATTACTCCACTCATCGACCGCTATCCAGCATGCATCTAGAGTATTAAGTTAAAAACAGAGTAACGCCTTAAGAAAGATGACATTATGTAGAGAGATAAAATCATGCAATATGAAATAAACCCCATCTTGTTATCCTCAATGGCAACGATGCAACACGTGCCTTGCTGCCCCTTCTGTCATTGGGAAAGGACACCTCAAGATTGAACCCAAAGCTAAGCACTTCTCCCATGGCAAGAACTACCAATCTAGTTGGCCAAACCAAATGGATAATTCAAAGAGACTTGCAAAGATAACCAATCATACATAAAAGAATTCAGAGAAGATTCAAATATTATTCATAGATAGACTTGATCATAAACCCACAATTCATCGATCTCAACAAACACACCGCAAAAAGAAGATTACATCGAATAGATCTCCACAATAGAGGGGGAGAACTTTGTATTGAGATTCAAAGAGAGAGAAGAAGCCATCTAGCTACTAACTATGGACCCGAAGGTGTGAGGTAAACTACTCACACTTCATCGGAGAGGCTAGGATGATGTAGAAGCCCTCCGTGATGACGGCCCTCTTCCTGCGGAGCTCCGGAACAGGCCCCAAGATGGGATCTCGTGGATACAGAAAGTTGCGGTGGTGGAATTAGGTTTTTGGCTCCTGTTCTGATCATTTGAGGGTACGTGTGTATATATAGGAGGAAGAAGTACGGCGGAGGAGCACTGAGGGGCCCACGAGGCAGGGGGCGCGCCCCCCACCCTCGTGACCGCCTCTTTTGTTCCTTAGAGCAGGGTTCCAAGTCTCCTGGATCACGTTCGGTGAGAAAATCACGTTCCCGGAGGTTTTATTCCGTTTGGACTCCGTTTGATATTCCGTTTATCCGAAACACTGAAATAGGCAAAAAAAATAGCAATTCTGGGCTGGGCCTCCGGTTAATAGGTTAGTCCCAAAAATAATATAAAAATGGAAAATAAAGCCCAATATAGTCCAAAACAGTAGATAATATAGCATGGAGCAATCAAAAATTATAGATACGTTGGAGACGTATCACTTATCAATCGCCCTTAGGAGAAGATAAAGGGGGGAAGAAGGAGGCTAGCGCCTCCACGAAGGAGGTTAGCCGGGGAGGAGGGACAGAAACTTCCTCTCCCCAGGGAAGGAAGAGGACCGCCTCCTAGGACCCGGAGACAATGGTCTCCAAACGGGGGAAGAAATCTTCGCCAGAGGGTCCTGCCACGGGGGCTACCCCGGCCGCACTATGCCCTCAAGGGGATCAGCCCTCCACCGAGCTGTAAGTAAAAGGGTACTTAATAATGAAAATACCTCGCTTTACTTCTGAGGAAAATAACCGAAGCATTTATCTTGCAGTTCGTATCTTAGCCCTTCTCAGCAGATCTCGTCTTCAGGGGATCTTATTCCAGAGATGATGGAGAGTGAAACGCCTCCCCCTACCATACCGCCTCATAAGGCGGGCGACCCCGAGGTGTTGTCACGGAGGGTTTCTCCTGATCCGGCAAGGCCAGAAGGCAATCCTATGGCCACCCGAAGTCCTCAGTATCCGGCTCTTGAAGAGAACAATCGAAAGAGTCCGGCACCGTCTGGTGTGTGGTCGGACGTACTGAGGGATCTGCTAGAGCGAGCGGCTATCTCAGAAGAGCACTTCACGTTGATGGGTACGGTGATTGAAAGGATTTTGTCCACCGAAAGCCGGTTGCATGAAGCCTTTATGAGTCTACTAACGGGTTTTGAGGTACGCGAAATGATGTACATTTTTGACAGTACAGCACATTTTTAGATGTGCCATGTGTAGATAGTAGCCCCTGAGACTCTGGGTGCTGTCGAAGACGACGGCGCACAGAGGATCATAGTCCCAGGAATAATCGTGCCGCCTTAATATGTAGGTGGCGGAGGGTCCGGTGGCCAGCCAGACTGATGAGTTTGCCGAGCTAAAGCGGCAGCTTGACGTGGCAGATGCCGACATCGTACTTGTCAACAAGGGGCTTGACGAGGCACAGGGTATGTGATTCCTTCGGCGACACATGGAAGAGGAGCATGATGCCAATATCTATAACATGTGTGTGAATGCAGATGGAGCTGCGGCCGTGGAGAACCTTCGAGCGGAACTTGCCCGAGCCAAAGAACAAGCCAAGAAAAGCGATGCGGCTGCCCTAAAGGCAGTTAAGGAGCTGAAAGCCGAACAGGCTGCTCACTGCCAAAGCAAGGAGGAGATAGCCAGGATGGCTGTGGAATTGAAGAATGCCGCTGACCGTTACGAGCGTCTTGAAAAGGAAGATCGAGCGAATAGGACAGACCTGGAGAAGGCCACGATGGCGACCAAAGACACCCGCTCTGCAATGAGAGCGATGAAGGAGGAGCTACGTCAAGCCGGGGATATCGTGGCTGGGAAGCCCTTTATGCTGCGGATGAAGTTCGGAGATTGATACGTCTCCAACGTATCTATAATTTTTGATTGCCCCATGCTATATTATCTACTGTTTTGGACTATATTGGGCTTTATTTTCCACTTTTATATTATTTTTGGGACTAACCTATTAACCGGAGGCCCAGCCCAGAATTGCTGTTTTTTGCCTATTTCAGTGTTTCAAAGAAACGGAATATCAAACGGAGTCCAAACGGAATAAAACCTCCGGGAACGTGATTTTCTCACCGAACGTGATCCAGGAGACTTGGAACCCTGCTCTAAGGAACAAAAGAGGCGGTCACGAGGGTGGGGGGCGCGCCCCCCTGCCTCGTGGGCCCCTCGGTGCTCCTCCGGCGTACTTCTTCCTCCTATATATACACACATACCCCCAAACGATCAGAACAGGAGCCAAAAACCTAATTCCACCGCCGCAACTTTCTGTATCCATGAGATCCCATCTTGGGGCCTATTCCAGAGCTCCGCCAGAAGAGGGCCGTCATCACGGAGGGCTTCTACATCATCCTAGCCTCTCCGATGAAGTGCGAGTAGTGTACCTCAGATCTTCGGGTCCATAGTTTGTAGCTAGATGGCTTCTTCTCTCTCTTTGAATCTCAATACAAAGTTCTCCCCCTCTCTTGTGGAGATCTATTCGATGTAATCTTGTTTTTGTGGTGTGTTTGTTGAGACTGATGAATTGTGGGTTTATGATCAAGTCTATCTATGAATAATATTTGGATCTTCTCTGAATTCTTTTATGTACGATTGGTTATCTTTGCAAGTCTCTTCGAATTATCCGTTTGGTTTGGCCAACTAGATTGGTAGTTCTTGCCATGGGAGAAGTGCTTAGCTTTGGGTTCGATCTTGCGGTGTCCTTACCCAGTGACAGAAGGGGCAGCAAGGCACATATTGCATCGTTGCCATCGAGGATAACAAGATGGGGTTTATTTCATATTCCATGAATTTATCTCTCTACATCATGTCATCTTGCTTAAGGCATTACTCTGTTTTTAACTTAATACTCTAGATGCATGCTGGATAGCGGTCGATGAGTGGAGTAATAGTAGTAGATGCAGAATCGTTTCAGTCTACTTGTCACGAACGTGATGCCTATATACATGATCATGCCTAGATATTCTCATAACTATGCTCAATTCTGTCAATTGCTCAACAGTAATTTGTTCACCCACCGTAGAATACTTATGCTCTTGAGAGAAGCCACTAGTGAAACCTATGGCCCCCGGGTCTATTCTCATCATATCAATCTCCATCACTTTAATCTTGCTTTGCTTTTTTACTTTGCCTTTACTTTTTACTTTGCATCTTTATACCAAAAATACCAAAAATATTATATCTATCAGATCTCACTCTCGTAAGTGACCGTGAAGGGATTGACAACCCCTAATCGCGTTGGTTGCGAGTAGCTATCGTTTTGTGCAGGTACGAGGGACTTGAGCGTGGCCTCCTATTGGATTGATACCTTGGTTCTCAAAAACTGAGGGAAATACTTACGCTACTCTGCTGCATCATCCCTTTCTCTTCGGGGAAAACCAACGCAAGTTCAAGACGTAGCAGAGATCCTAGGTACGCCCCTTTGGACCGGCTGTGGAGTTCTGCGGACGCATATCTGGACTTAGCGGCGAGTGCTGCCGATGCGGCCGAATACTTCCGAGATCAAAAAGATCGCGAAGTGGAAAAGTTGTTCTAGTCACAATTTAACGTTCTAGAGCGTCTGCTTCCATTGACTGATCGGTTGACCGAATGGGCCGAGCTGAATAGGTTGTCCGGACTCGCCATGAGGACTGTTGTGGATCATCTGTGGCCGGAAAGGCCAAAGCCGAACAGTTATTTTAGTTTGGTGCAGCAGTTCCTTGGTGCAGTGCCGCACATCAACGCGATGAAGAGGTCTGCGTGCGTAGAGGGTGCGCGGATGGCCCTTGCCCGTGTGAAGACATACTGGGCAGAGATGGAGGCCACCGCCATTGCAGCCCAAGATTCGAACGAGAGCCGAGTACCAGCTGAGCACTACTTTCGAGAAGTTCTTGAGGGCGCTCGTTCAATAGAAGCGCAGTGCTCGAAGAATATTATGTTCTAATGACATGTGTTCCCATTGAAAAACAATGTTTTACTGAATTGTAAAGGCTATTTTATACTTGTGGCTAAAAGAATTATAATACCTCCTGTGCGGCCGTTTATGTATATATGTATATAACCTGAAAGATGGCAGTCGTCGGATTCAGCCCCCACGCATATAATGCGGGGGTGCTCGCAGAAGACGCATGTTCACACTTGATCCAACGTCTTGGTCCATTAAGGAGGTGATAGCGCAGCGAACTAGGCAATCGGACTATAATGCTTTAACACTTTCACTTAGCCAGAGGAGTTTGACAGTGGGGCTACCATATAGCCCCTAGTGGCTCCACGCTCATCCGAATTCAGGGCGCGTACATGCCTGGCCGGGAAACGGCCCTTCGTTAAGGCGGAGGAATCCCGAAGATTCCGCTAGGTCATCGAGTGGTTGACCAGTCTCACACTATATCATGACAGTCAGTTTTCGGCTTTCTCTACTAAGGTGCTCGTCCGGATGAACCAGGGCACAATCGCAGTAGTTCTCCTGGTGCCGCCTTAGCCGATAGAGCAGAACGTAAGGCAGCAAAACACAAGAGCCGGGCAAACCCAACATTTGACCAAAGACATGATTCGGAGCTGATGCATATAAGGCCAAACTCGCGACGCCGAACACTCCCTAAGGTATTCGGTCTTTATGATGTAAACCGGGCTAAACAGTGCCCTTTGTAATAAGCCCCTGGTGTCCAGGTACGTGCAATATTCTGACGTGGACACATGCCAATACATCAGCATCCTTCTCAATTGTACTGAGAATTCGGGGGATGTGTATCAACAAGAGACAGTAAAAAAGGTTTACGCAGGGTCTTAATCTAAAAAGAATCTTTGGAACGGGTCCCTACTGCACGTCTGCGCCTGTGTCTCCGTTGTACCGTATCCTAGACGGGTGTAGCACAATGGTCATCTATAAAAGAGAGGAACTTAGCTGAAAAGTTGTCGTGCAAAAGGTAAGTTATACTAAATAAACCATGTACAGTTCAAGATGAGTAAAGTTGAGCCTAATTGTCACTTGTTTACACACGCTGAGGCCCTTGTATTGTTATAGGGGTATAGCCATCAAACCTGTATCAATTATATATAGCTACACCGGACTCATCTAACCGCGTCCGTGGTCTTAACGACCTGCCAGATGCTCTAGTTGGTGAGGCCGTTTAGTGTGCGGCTGCCAAGGCAGCCGCACGGTCTTCCACGCGCAAGGAGCGCTCAATATTTCCATTTACTGTAATGATGCCACGTGGACCGGGCATCTTAAGCATGAGGGAAGCGTAATGCGGTATTGCGTTAAAGCGAGCGAAAGCTTCGCGTCCGAGTAGTGCTTGATAGCCACTTTGGAACGGAGCAATGTGGAAGGTTAACTTTTCGTTGCAGAAGTTATCGGGAAAGCCGAATATAACCTCTAGTATGTAACACCCTCGATGCGACTATATCTCCCACGTGTCGAGGCACGACTTAGAGGCATAATCGCATTGAAGGCATATGTCGCAAGTTAGGCAATCTTCACAACATCCCATGTAATATGAATAATAAAGGGGAGATAACATAGTTGGCTTACACTCGCCACGTCAAACAAGTACATAAATAACATTACATCATCCAAACACTCATGGCCCGACTACGGCGCCAAAATAAAAGAGAACCCAACAAGCGACACGGTCCCAATCACCTCCAACTGGGCACCACTACTGATCATCGGGAAAGGAAACATAGTAACGTTGAGAGTCTTCGTCGAACTCCCACTTGAGCTCATACGCGTCTCCTGGAGCGGAATCAACAGGCCCTGCATCTGGTGTAATAGTAATCTGTGAGCCACAGGGACTCAGCAATCTCGCACCCTCGCGATCAGGACTATTTAAGCTTATAGGTATGGCAAGGTAAAAATATGTGGAGCTGCAGCAAGCGACTAGCAAGTATGGTGGCTAACTTATTCGCAAAAGAGAGCGAGAAGAGGAGGCAAAGCGCGTGCGAGAAACTAGAGAGCAGCCTGCGCAAACATTACTCCAACACCGTGTCCACTTCCCGGACTCCGCCGAGAAGAGGCCATCACGGTAACACACTCAGTGGATTCATTTTAATTAAGTTAAGGTTCAAGTTATCTACAATCGGACATTAACAAATTCCCATCTGCCCATAACCGCGGGCACGGCTTTTGAAAGTTCAAATCCCTGCAGGGGAGTCCCAACTTAGCCCATGACAAGCTCTCACGGTCAATGAAGGAATAAACCTCCTCCCAAGACGTTCCGATCAGACTCGGTATCTCGGTAATTCAAGACACTTCGACAGGTTAAAACAAGACCAGCAACACCGCCGGAATGTGCCGACAAATCCCGATAGGAGCTGCACATATCTCTTTCTCAGGGCACACTCAGATTGTCTTAGGTACGGGTAGGCCAGCCCAGAGTTGCCTCTGGTGGCCACCGGTAGCTGACAGGTGGACCAACACTCAGAGGAGCACTGGCCCGGGGGGGTTAAAATAATGATGACCCTTGAGTCTGCAGAACCCAAGGGAAAGAAAAGGCTAGGTGGCAAATGGTAAAACCAAGGTTGGGCATTGCTGGAAAACCTTTAATCAAGGCGAACTATCAAGGGGTTCCCATTATAACCCAACCGCGTAAGGAACGCAAAATCCGGGAACATAACACCGATATGACGGAAACTAGGGCGGCAAGAGTGGAACAAAACACTAGGCGAGAGGCCGAGCCTTCCACCCTTTACCAAGTATATAGATGCATTAAGATAACAAGATAATATAATGATATCCCAACAAGTAAATAAATGTTCCAAAAAGGAACGGCCTCCAATCTTCACCTGCAACTAGCAACGCTATAAGAGGGGCTGAGCAAAGCGGTAACATAGCCAATCAACGTTTTGCTAGGACATGGTGGGTTAGAGGTTTGACATGGCAATTTGGGAGGCTTGCAAGCAAGTGGTAGGCATCGTAGCATTGGCATAGCAAAAGGGCGAGCAAACTAGCATAACAAAGATAGTAGTGATTTCGAGGGTATGATCATCTTGCCTGCACAGTTGTCAGAGTTGACTGGATCCTCGAAAGCAAACTCAACGGGCTCCTCGTTAGCGAACTTGTCTCCCAGCTCTACCCAAACAATACAAACAAGCAACAAGGATACAATCAACCACGTGCAAACTCAAATAACGCAATGCAAAGATGGTATGCTAAGCGTGATGCGATGCGGGATGCGAAATGCAAGATATGACAGGAAATGCATGAACCTGGACTCAACTTGGAAAACCAAGTGTGCCACTGGAAAGATGAGATGAAATCGCTTGAAAACAATATAAAGAACGCCGGAATCGGAGTTACGGTTTGGAAATGGCAAGCGATACAAAAATGACACCGGTCTGCGATTTACAGCAAGTAGGCATCTAAATGTAATGAGATGAACATGCTACAGCAACCGAACATGACAACAAAATACATGGCAGGTATGCACACAAATGCTTAACAAAAGTCTATCACTAAGCTACGGCCAAATCATCCACTAACAGGTTCAAACAAGCATGGCAAAAATGCATCTGGAAAACAGATTTCAGACTTAGTGAAATTAACACTTGCCTGGAATTTCAGATCAGGTAGCACCCTTTGGAGCATGAAAACTACATGCTACAGGACCTGAACATGGCAAAGTAAAGCATGGCATGGAGCTACTCAAAGAGCTTAACAAAAGTCCCTTAGTGACCTTGAGCCAAAAGGGATCAGAAAATACAATTGCAAGCATGTGAACATAGCAAAAACATAATCAGTTTTCAGACTTAGTGAAAACTGACACATGCTGAAATATAACTCAAGTAGGCATGTTTACGAGCTCGATGCACTCACTACAGAGCAAGTCATGGCAAGACAAGCATACACCCATCAAGAAGGCACAAAATGCAAGCTAGACATGGCAAGAACAATAGCATAGCATGCACGGATCAACTACAACACCATCGGCAAAATTGCAAACAAGTTGACAATCTGCCCAGATTCACAAAGTAGCAAAAGTGGAGCTCGATTGACTCAAGCTAGGGTGCTCCATAATTGCAAACAAAGACATGGATGGATATAGAACTACAATATTAACAAAACATCCTTAATGATCATCCTCAAAAGAGGCACGGATCACTAGGAAACAACATGAACATATGGCATCATGAGATAAACAGCTCCAGGACTTAGTGAAATTACTAAGTCCCTGAAAACAGACTTAGCAAGTGCACCACTTTGCAAGCTTGCACAAGTCACCACACACATCACAAAAATACATGGGTTGCACCTCTGGAAAGATGACAAAACCCTTAACAAAACACATGTAGAGCATCAGGGCATATCATGCACACATTAATCATGGCAAAAATGACAAAAGTGCTAAACGGAGTAACAGATCTGGCAATTAACTCAAGTAGCCCTCTTCTAACAGCATTTTGGGCATCAAGATGAGCTCAAATGAAAATGATGCAATGGAACGAAATGATGTACTCTCTGAGATGAACATTATGATATGCTATATGCATGAATCGGAGCTACGGATACAAAGTTACGGAGCCGTGAACATGAGCACTTGGACTGAGAATTTCGGGACTTAGACAAAAAAAATCAACCTCTAGGGTTTTTTGGATCTAGATCTCGCCAAAAAAATCAACCTCTAGGGTTTTTTGGATCTAGATCTCGCGCACGGAAATCGAGGAACTCCGGCGAGGAACTGTAGCTGCCGGAGAGGAGGAGGTTGTTGGCGACGAGGGGGAGGCCGGACGGTGGCGGCCGGCGGGCACGGACGCCGGTGGCCGGGGGCGGCGGCGCAGGGCGCGGTGGCGGCGACTGGTGGTTGCGCCGGCGGGCGGAGTTGGCGGGGCCGGCGAGGAGCTCCGGGCGGCGGTGGCGGCGCGGCGCCGGCGCGGTGGCGGTGCGGAGGCGGCGAGCGGCGCGCGGGGGAAGACGAGGCGGGCGGCGGCGCGGCGCTCTGGCCTGAGCGGCGGAGGAGGAGGGCCCGCTCCGGGCCTGGCGGGCCGGCGGGAGTGGCGGCGGCGGGCGATGTGGGCGCGCCCGGGCGGACGAATCCCGGGGCGCCACGTGGCGGCGGAGAGGCGGGCCGGACAATGTCCGTCGGCAGGTTTTCGTCCGGCGCGGCGCGGGGACGATTTCTAGGGTTTCGGAGGTAGGAGGAGATCCGAAAATCGGGGGGGTGTTTAAATAGGCATAGAGGGAGCTAGGAGAGTCCAAATGAGGTGCGGTTTTCGGCCACGCGATCGTGATCGAACGCTCTAGATGATGGATCAGAGTTTGGTGGGTTTTAGGCCAAATTGGAGGGGTGTTGGGCTGCAACACACACGAGGCCTTTTCGGTCCATCGGTTAACCGTTGGAGTATCAAACGAAGTCCAAATGGTACGAAACTTGACACGCGGTCTACCGGTAGTAAACCAAGGCCGCTTGGCAAGTCTCGGTCCAATCCGGAAATGTTTAGTCCCCACACACGAAAGAAGGCTAGAAATGACCACCGGAGGAGAACGAAGCGCCGGAATGCAAAACGGACAACGGGGAAAATGCTCGAATGCATGAGACGAACACGTATGCAAATGCAATGCACATAATGACATGATATGAGAAGCATGACAACGACAACAACACACGGAGACAAAACCCGAACCCGAGGGAATAAATATAACTTAACGCCGGAAAAGGCAAGAGTTGGAGTACAAATTGGGAAAATTACATCCGGGGTGTTGCAACACTTCACCACTACGAAAGGATCTCGTCCCGAGATCTAGGACTGAAAGAACACCGGGTACTCAGAACGGAGGTGATCCTCGCGTTCCCAGGTAGCTTCGCGGTCGGAATGGTGTGACCACTTGACTTTGAGAAATTTGATTGACTTGTTGCGAGTCTTGCGTTCAGTCTCTTCGAGAATAGCAAGTGGGTGCTCACGATAGGAAAGATCTTCTTGGAGCTCAATGTCCTCGAAGTTGACGGTGCGGTCAGGAGTCTTGAAGCACTTTCGAAGCTGAGAGACATGGAACACGTCATGAACATTTGCAAAGTTTGAAGGAAGCTCGAGTTGATAGGCGAGGTCGCCTCTCTTGCTGACAATCTTGAAAGGTCCCACGTATCTAGGGGCAAGCTTCCCTTTGATACCGAAGCGACGAGTACCTTTCATAGGAGAGACGCAGAGGTAAACATGATCTCTGATCTCGAAAGCCAAATCACGGTGCTTACTATCATAGTAGCTCTTCTGACGGGATTGGGCTGCTTTGAGGTTATCATGAATGACTTTGCACATTTCTTCTGCTTCTGTGATTAAGTCATTACCCAAAAGCTGACGTTCACCGGTTTCAGACCAGTTGAGAGGGGTACGGCACTTCCTGCCATACAGAATTTCAAAAGGGGCCTTGCCCGAACTTGCTTGAAAACTGTTGTTGTAGGAGAATTCAGCATAAGGAAGACAATCCTCCCACTTCATGCCGAAAGAGATCACACAAGCCCTGAGCATATCTTCAAGAATCTGGTTGACACGCTCGACTTGACCGCTAGTTTGAGGATGGAAAGCTGTGCTGAAGCGGATGATCATGCCCATGGACTTCTGAAAAGAATCCCAAAACTTCGAGGTAAAGATGCTGCCACGTCTTAAGAGATCACTTGAGGAATACCGTGCAGAGAGACAATTCGAGAGGTATAGAGTTCCGCCAATTGAGCTGCAGTGATCGACTCTTTGATAGGCAGAAAATGAGCCACTTTGGAGAGTTTGTCGATGACAACGAATATAGCATCATTGCCACGCTTGGACTTTGGAAACCCAGTCACGAAGTCCATTTCAATGTGGTCAAACTTCCATTCTGGAATGGCAAGTGGTTGGAGGAGACCTGCTGGCCTTTGGTGTTCTGCCTTCACTCTTCTGCAGACATCACATTCATTCACGAATTGAGCGATCTTGCGCTTCATTCGAGTCCACCAATAAGCTTGCTTAAGGTCCTGATACATCTTCGTGCTCCCAGGGTGGATGGAGAGGAGAGAATTGTGAGCCTCGTTCATGATCACTTTACAGAGGTCACCTTTGGGTACCATAATACGATCCTCGAAGAAGAGAGTATCCTTGTCATCAAGGCGGAAGCACTTGTACTTGGACTGACTCTTGGCAATCCCAATCTTCACCTTTTTCACCATAGCATCAAGAAGCTGGGCTTGGCGAATCTGGTCTTCCAAGGTAGGAGAGACTAGAAGGTTGGCGAGGAAACCTTGAGGAACAACTTGCAGATTAAGTTTGCGGAAAGCTTCACAAAGCTCGGGTTGATAAGGCTTAAGAAT
This sequence comes from Triticum urartu, assembly GCF_003073215.2. Lineage (NCBI taxonomy): Eukaryota > Viridiplantae > Streptophyta > Magnoliopsida > Poales > Poaceae > Triticum > Triticum urartu. Next base: position 192,756,613 of record NC_053028.1, on the reverse strand, counting down.
TAGGCTGTTGCAGTAAGCTTTCCTGCTCAAAGAGTCAGCAATCACATTGGCCTTGCCTGGAGTATACTCAATACTCGGATTATACTCTTGAATCATTTCGACCCATCGAGTTTGCCTGGGGTTGAGATTAGGCTGAGTGAAGATGTACTTGAGACTCTTGTGATCAGTGAAAATGTCCACTTTTCTTCCCAATAGAAGATGTCTCCAAGTCAAAAGAGCATGCACAACTGCCGCCAACTCGAGATCATGAGTGGGGTAGTTTTTCTCATTAGGCTTCAACTGACGAGATGTATAAGCAACAACTTTCTTCTCTTGCATCAATACTGCGCCAAGACCTTCGAGAGAGGCATCACAAAAGACCTCGTACGGCTTGGATTCATCAGGCGGAGTTAGAACTGGAGCAGTGATCAATTTCTCTTTCAAAGTGTTGAAAGCAATGTCACACTCCGGAGACCAAACGTACTTGACGTGCTTCTGGAGAAGATTAGAGAGAGGCTTCGCGATCTTAGAAAAGTTTTCAACGAATCTTCAGCAATAGCTTGCGAGACCGAGAAAACTGCGGAGTTGCTTCACGTTCTGAGGAGGTTCCCAATTCACAATTGCAGACACCTTCTCAGGATTCACGGCAATGCCCTTAGCAGAGATGATATGACCAAGATAAAGCACTTCATCAAGCCAAAATTCACACTTGGAGAACTTGGCGTAGAACTAATGTTCTCTGAGCTTATCAAGAACCAAACGCAAGTGCTTGGCATGATCTTCCTTATTCTTGGAGAAAACCAGAATGTCATCAGATAGACCAAAACGAAGTCATTGGTGTAGGCGTTGAAGATGAAGTTCATCATGCGAGAGAACGTCGGAGGAGCGTTGACGAGGCCAAAAGACATGACAGTGTATTCATATGAACCAAAGCTTGTCCTGAAAGCCGTCTTGGGAATATCTTGCTCACGAATTCGAATCTGATGATAACCCATACGGAGATCAATCTTGGAGAATACTTGGGCACCTTTGAGTTGTTCAAACAGCTCATTGATGTTGGGAAGTGGGTATTTGTTCTTGATGGTCTTCTTGTTCACTGGACGGTAATCAACACAAAGTCGGTCCGTTCCATCCTTCTTCTTCACAAAAAGAACACCACAGCCCCACGGAGAAGAACTAGGCCGGATGAGACCCATTTTCTCTTGAATAACGAGTTGCTTCTTCAGCTCCTTCAACTCTTCAGGTCCGAGCTTGTAAGGACGCTTGCACACCGGTTCCGTGCCAGGCTCAAGATCAATAACGAATTCAACTGGCCGGTGCGGAGGCATTCCTGGAAGCTCTTCTGGAAAGACGTCTTGATATTCGCAAACGACTGGAATTTGCGAGATGGCATCGAGTTCACCCTTCTCATTAAGAGAAAACAGACGGATGGTATTATCCCGAGCGGCAAAGACAATTACATCCTCAGATGAATGAGTCAATTGAATCTGCCTGGCTGCACAATCAAGCTGAGTCTTGTGCTTAGAAAGCCAATCCATTCCGAGAATAAGATCAATATCCGAGTCACCAAGAACCGTAGGAGAAGATAGAAACTTGTAGTCTCCCAAAGTGATAGTAACATCTGGAGCAATGGAGTTAGCATGCATGTGCTTACCGGGAGAGACAACTGCTAAAGGACTAGGCAAAATTTGCAAAGGCAAACCATGCTTAGATGAAAACGGTCTCGAGATGAAACAATGCGATGCACCCGTGTCAAAAAGAACTTTTGCAGGAACATCGTTAACAGGAAGGTTACCCATGATCACATCTGACGAGTCCTCTGCCTGAGCTGCATTCATCAAATTGACCTTGGCGTGCTTGGGGTTATGCTTGACCACAGCTGTACTTGCCGATCTGACAGGAGGAGGAGGAGGAAGACGCCTCTGGTTGAAACACTTGTTGGCATAGTGACCCTTCTGTTGGCACTTGTTGCACGTGACCTCTGAAAGCGGACGGTGATACGGAGCACTCGATCTAGGAGCTTGAGACGAAGTCTTGTTCTGAAAGCCAGGGTTGGGTGGGTGGGAAGAACCACTGCCACCTTTGCTCTTCTGCTGATACGGCTGACGGAACGGAGGAGGAGGAAGCCAATACTTCTGCTGCTTGGCCACTTGAGTAGAGGAAGAAGGAGTAACATCTCTGACTCGCTTCTTGGAAGCATCACACCTCAACTGAGCAGCCTCTTGCTTCAGTGCCATGTTGTAGAACTCATCGTATCTCAAGGGCTCGAAAAGAACAAGAGCTAGCTGAATTTCTTCTCTGAGACCACCCCTGAACTGGTATATCATGCTCTTCTCATCAGGGACGTCCTGCTTGGCAAAGCGGGCGAGCTTCTGGAACAACTTAGACAAAAAAAATTCGGGACTTAGACTGAGAATTACGGATGCAAAGTTACAGAGCTACGGATGCAAAGTTACGGAGCCGCGAACATGAGCACTTGGACTGAGAATTTCGGGACTTAGACAAAAAAATCAACCTCTAGGGTTTTTTGGATCTAGATCTCATGCACGGAAATCGAGGAACTCCGGCGAGGAACTGTAGCTGCCGGAGAGGAGGAGGTTGCCGGCGACGAGGGGGAGGCCGGACGGCGGCGGCCGGCGGGCACGGACGCCGGTGGCCGGGGACGGCGGCGGCCGGCGGGCACGGACGCCGGTGGCCGGGGGCGGCGGCGCAGGGAGCGGTGGCGTCGGCTGGTGGTGGCGCCGGCGGGCGGAGGCAGCGGGGCCGGTGAGGAGCTCCGAGCGGCGATGGCGCACGTCGGCGGCGCGGCGCCGGCGCGGTGGCGGTGCGGAGGCGGCGAGCGGCGCGCGGGGGAAGACGAGGCGGGCGGCGGCGCGGCGCTCTGGCCCGAGCGGCGGAGGAGGAGGGCCCGCTCCGGGCCTGGCGGGCCGGCTGGAGTGGCGGCGGCGGGCGATGTGGGCGCGCCTGGGCGGACGAATCCCGGGGCGCCACGTGGCGGCGGAGAGGTGGGCCGGACAATGTCCGTCGGCAGGTTTTCGTCCGGCGCGGTGCGGGGACGATTTCTAGGGTTTCGGAGGTAGGAGGAGATCCGAAGATCGGGGGGGGGGGGGGTTTAAATAGGCATAGAGGGAGCTAGGAGAGTCCAAATGAGGTGCGGTTTTCGGCCACGCGATCATGATTGAACGCTCTAGATGATGGATCAGAGTTTGGTGGGTTTTGGGCCAAATTGGAGGGGTGTTGGGCTGCAACACACACGAGGCCTTTTCGGTCCCTCGGTTAACCGTTGGAGTATCAAACAAAGTCCAAATGGTACGAAACTTGACAGGAGGTCTATCGGTAGTAAACCAAGGCCGCTTGGCAAGTCTCGGTCCAATCCGGAAATGTTTAATCCCCACACATGAAAGAAGGCTAGAAATGACCACCGGAGGAGAACGAAGCGCCGGAATGCAAAACGGACAACGGGGAAAATGCTCGAATGCATGAGACGAACACGTATGCAAATGCAATGCACATAATGACATGATATGAGAAGCATGACAACGACAACAACACGCGGAGACAAAACCCGAACCCGAGGGAATAAATATAACTTAACACCGGAAAAGGCAAGAGTTGGAGTACAAATTGGGAAAGTTACATCCGGGGTGTTACATAGTAGCAGGGAGCCCGTGCAATGGGCTTCTAGGCCTGGCGTTACTCCTTTAAAGGTAGTATTGCTATGTCTGATTTTTGTTGGGTCTATCCCCATTTTGCGGACTGTGTCCTGATATATCAGGTTTAAACTACTGCCGCCATCCATCAGGACTCGTGTGAAGTGGTATCCGTCAATTATCGGGTCTAACACCAAGGCAGCCCATCCCGCATGCCGGATACTTGCCGAGTAATCCCGATGGTCAAAGGTGATCGGTTGGGACGACCGGTGGCAGAACTCCGCGGTGATAGGCCCTGGGGCATGTGTCTCTAGGAGTGCCTCTTTGTTTCTCCCCTTCATCACGTGTAACACGTTTACTGTTTTGACTTCTGGTGGGAATTTCTTCTGTTCCCTAGTGCTTTGCTTGCGAGGCTCGTCCTCGTCTTCACTTGGTGTATCCTGCCCCTTGTGTTCGGTGTTGAGCTTGCCAGACTGCTTGAAGACCCAACATTCTCTATGGGTATGATTTGCAGGTTTATCGAGGGGGCTGTGGATCTGACATATTTTGTCCAGAATCTTGTTTAGGCTGGACAGTTCGTCTCTGTTGCCTTTGGAAGGCAGCTTTTGCTGACCTGGCCGAGAGCTTCTGAATCCGGCGTTTACCGCCGTGCTCTTCAGGCTGTCTTCTTTATTCCGGCGATTGTTTTTGCTGCGTCGTGGCTTCCCGTTTCCGTCCCTGACTTCAGATGTAATTGGGTCACTGGTGCTACATCGGACTAGCCAGCTGTCCTCGCCCGCGCAAAAGCGGGTCATGAGGCTTGTTAATGCTGCCATTGTTCTTGGCTTTTCTTGGCCGAGGTGTCTGGCAAGCCATTCATCTCGAACGCTGTGCTTGAAAGCTGCTAAGGCTTCGGCGTCCGGACAGTCGACCTTTTGGTTCTTTTTAGTGAGAAACCTGTTCCAAAGCTTTTGGGCTGACTCTCCGGGCTGTTGAGTTATGTGACTTAAATCGTCTGCATCCGGTGGTCGGACATAGGTCCCTTGAAAATTTTCCCGAAAAGTGTCCTCGGGCTCTTCCCAGCTTCCAATGGAGTTTTCGGGGAGGCTTTTAAGCCAGTGCCGAGCTGGTCCTTTGAGCTTGAGGAGTAAGTACTTGATGGCATGGAGATCGTCTCCTCGAGCCATGTGGATATGGAGGATGTAGTCCTCAATCCAGACCCCAGGGTCTGTCGTTCCGTCGTATGCCTCTATGTTTACGGGTTTGAATCCCTCTGGAAATCTATGGTCCAGCACCTCATCGGTGAAACATAGGGGGTGTGCGGCACCCCTGTATTTGGGTGTACCGTGGTGTTCAGATTTTTGTTGTGTTGCATTGCTTGCTGGAGCGCGCTTGCTTGGCCCGTAGATGGATCTGGTTGCGCTGTCGTTTTGATGCGCGTCCTCACGTGGATCGCTTACTGGCTTGTGTGCGGCGTCGTTTGCCGCTCTATGTTGGCCACGAGGTCGTCTATCCGACCGGATGGCTGTTTTGTTTTTTGATTGCGGGGGCTCTAAGGCCTCATCATCGAATTCAGGTAGCAGCTTTCGCTTCGGGTAGCTCTTTGTGTGGCGACTGCCGCCGTACTTTGCTGTGGTGTTGAGTACTTTACTCCATCTAATTCTGAGTATGTCTTGTGCAACCCTGAGCCTTTGCTTCTGCTTTTTCAGACTCCTCGCAGTGGCAACAAGCCTTTGATGGGGATTCTGTTGCTCTGGGTGCCTGTCCAGTGTGATGTCATCCGGACTGCTATCTTTGCCGGAGACGGGTTGTTCGGTTTGATTCTCTGTGTTGCTGTGGTCGGACGGTGGTTGAATGCCGTGTTCGTCGTCCGCTGGCTCACCCTGCTTTATTGCTGGGTCTATATGATCGTTGTTTCTGCTGAGGCGGGATTTGGAGCGGCGCTCACGCCGCCGCTTTGTCTGCTTCTCGAGGGATCGATCCTTCGCTGCATCCTTCTGTTCCTCGTCGTCGTTTTCTTTGGGTGTGTCCACCATGTATACATCATATGATGAAGTGGGCGTCCAGTGCCTTGTGGGTAGTGGCTCCTGTTCATCTCCTGCATCGTCGTCCATACCGTCGATGTCTTCGGAGTCGAAGTCGAGCATGAAGGTCAAATCATCGACAATGGCTACTAAGTGGGTGGTGGGTGGGCGGCGAATTTCTTCGTCATCCGCATCCCAATCCTGCCGGACATAGTTCGGCCAGGACTCTCCTGACAAGGAGAGAGACTTTAATGAATTCAGTATGCGCCGAAGGGCGAGTGCTGAAAGATATCCGCGGAGGTGAACTCCATGATCGGCGCCCAGTCGGATTCGATAGGCATGGGCGCAGGCGGTTCGGAGTCCGTGGCCGGGGAAGAGTCCGACAGTTCGGCGTCATGGCTCCCGTGAAGGGTAAGGTCGGTATTTGGCTCGATCACCACTGAAGATGCGGCCTCCGTGACGGGGTCTATCCACCCGTCCTTGGATGGCGCAATGGGCTACGAATTGAGGGTCGGAACGGTCACCGGTGCGATCTCCCGAACATTGTCCGATGGTAGAGCTAAATCATGCTCATCATGACCGTGCGGCGCACTCGGCAAGGGCTCGAATCTGCCGAAGATCAAGTCTCCGCGGATGTCGGCCGTGTGGTTTATGCTTCCAAACCTGACCTGGTGGCCAGGGGCGTAACTCTCGATCTGCTCCAGATGGCCAAGCGAGTTGGCCCGCAGTGCGGAGCCGCCGAATACAAAGATCTGTCCGGGGAGGAAAGTCTCACCCTGGACTACATCGCTATCGATGATTGAAGGGGCCATCCAGCCTAACGATGATGACACATAGGAACTCTCAATGAAAGCACCAATGTCGGTGTCAAAACCGGCGGATCTCGGGTAGGGGGTCCCGAACTGTGCGTCTAAGGCGGATGGTAACAGGAGGCAGGGGACACGATGTTTACCCAGGTTGGGCCCTCTTGATGGAGGTAATACCCTACGTCCTGCTTGATTGTTCTTGATAATATGGGTAATACAAGAGTTGATCTACCACGAGATCATAGAGGCTAAACCCTAGAAGCTAGCCTATGGTATGATTGTTGTTCTTGGTCCTACGGACTAAACCCTCCGGTTTATATAGACACGGGAGGGGGCTAGGGTTACACAGAGTTGGTTACAAGGAAGGAGATCTACATATCCATATTGCCAAGCTTTCCTTGCATGCCAAGGAGAGTCCCATCCGGACACGGGACGAAGTCTTCAATCTTGTATCTTCATAGTCCAACAGTCCGGCCAAAGGATATAGTCCGGTTGTCCGGATACCCCCTAATCCAGGACTCCCTCAAACGTTGATAGAATTTCTCTTGATGTTGATTCTTTGAAACTTAGATCTATTCCACCTAAGCATGATATCAATGAGTCTCTCAAAGCCATGAAAATTTCCATTGATGAGTGCAAAGAAAGAACCGCTAGGATGCGTGCTAAGAAAGATTGCTTTGTGAAAGTGTGTTATTCTAGTTTCTATGAAAATAAAGATGAATATCTAAAAGTTATTGATGTGTCTCCTATTAAATATTTGTTTTGCAATATGAATCTTGATAATGATGGGACCGAAGATGAGTCACCTTTACCTAGAAGGCGTTCCAAAAATTCGGAGTTTTTAGATCTTGATGCAAAAATTGATAAAAGTGGGATTGAAGAGGTCAAAACTTTAAATAGCAATGAACCCATTATCTTGGATTTCAAGGAATTTAATTATGATAATTTCTCTTTGATAGATTGTATTTCCTTGTTGCAATCCGTACTAAATTCTCCTCATGCTTATAGTCAAAATAAAGCTTTTACTAAACATATCATTGATGCTTTGATGCAATCTTATGAAGAAAAACTTGAGTTGGAAGTTTCTATCCCTAGAAAACTTTATGATGAGTGGGAACCTACAATAAAAATTAAAATTAAAGATCATGAGTGTTATGCTTTGTGTGATTTGGGTGCTAGTGTTTCCACGATTCCGAAAACTTTATGTGATTTGCTAGGTTTTCGTGATTTTGATGATTGTTCTCTAAACTTGCACCTTGCGGACTCCACTATTAAGAAACCTATGGGAAGAATTAATGGTGTTCTTATTGTTGCAAATAGGAACTATATGCCCGTAGATTTCATTGTTCTTGATATAGATTGCAATCCTTCATGTCCGATTATTCTAGGTAGACCTTTCCTTAAAACGATTGATGCAATTATTGATATGAAGGAAGGGAATATCAAATTCAAATTTCCATTAAAGAAAGGCATGGAACACTTTCCTAGGAAGAAAATTAAATTACCATATGAATCTATTATGAGAGCCACTAATGGATTGCCTACCAAAGATGGCAATACCTAGATCTATCTTCGCTTTTATGCCTAGCTAGGGGCGTTAAACAATAGCGCTTGTTGGGAGGCAACCCAATTTTATTTTTATTCCTTGATTTTTGCTCCTGTTTAGTAATAAATAATTTATCTAGCCTCTGTTTTGGTTGTGTTTTTTTGTGTTTAATGAGTGTTTGTGTTAAGTAGAACCGTTGGGAAGACTTGGGGAAAGTCTTTTTGATCTTGCTGTAAAAAACAGAAACTTTAGCGCTCACGAAAATTGCTTCCATTTTTATTTGGAGAGTGCTATTTAGTTAATTCTTTTTGCAGATGATTAATAGATAAATTCTCACGTCCAGAAATTTATTTTATAATTTTTGGGTTCCAGAAGTTGCGTTAGCTACAGATTACTACAGATTGTTCTGTTTTTGACAGATTCTGTTTTTCGTGTGTTGTTTGCTTATTTTAATGAATCTATGGCTAGCAAAAGAGTTTATAAACCATAGAGAATTTGGAATATAGTATGTTTAACACCAATATAAATAAAGAATGATTTCAGTACAGTACCTTGAAGTGGTGTTTTGTTTTCTTTCGCTAACAGAGCTCACAAGATTTTCTATTTTGAGTTTTGTGTTGTGAAGTTTTCAAGTTTTGGGTAAAAGTCTTCATGGATTATGGAACAAGGAGTGGCAAGAGCCTAAGCTTGGGGATGCCCATGGCACCCCAAGGTAAAATTCAAGGACACCAAAAAACCTAAGCTTGGGGATGCCCCGGAAGGCATCCCCTCTTTCATCTTCGTCTATCGGTAACTTTACTTGGAGCTATATTTTTATTCACCACATGATATGTGTTTTTCTTGGAGCGTCTTGTATGCTTTGAGTCTTTGATTTTTAGTTTACCATAATCATCCTTGCTGTACACACCTTTTGAGAGAGACTCACATGATTTGAAATTTATTAGAATACTCTATGTGCTTCACTTATATCTTTTGAGCTATATAGTTTTTTCTCTAGTGCTTCACTTATATATTTTAGAGCACGGTGGTGGATTTGTTTTATAGAAACTATTTATCTCTCATGCTTCACTTATATTATTTTGAGAGTCCTTTAGAACAACATGGAAATTTGCTTTAATATAAAAACTTTCATAGAAGTGCATTGAATACCATGAGAAGTTTGATACTTGATAATTGTTTTGAGATATGGAGATGGTGATATTAGAGTCATGCTAGTTGAGTAGTTGTGAATTTGAGAAATACTTGTGTTGAAGTTTGTGATTCCCGTAGCATGCACGTATGGTGAACCGTTATGTGATGAAGTCGGAGCATGATCTATTTATTTATTATCTTCCTTATGAGTGGCAGTCGGGGCGAGCGATGGTCTTTTCCTACCAATCTATCCCCCTAGGAGCATGTGCGTAATACTTTGTTTCGATAACTAATAGATTTTTGCAATTGTGGCAAAGCCACCGTTCATAATTCTTCATACATGTCACTCATGCATCATTGCACATCCCGGTACACCGCCGGAGGCATTCACATAGAGTCATATTTTATTCTAAGTATTGAGTTGTAATTCTTGAGTTGCAAGTAAATAAAGTGTGATGATCATCATTATTAGAGCATTATCCCGGTGAGGAAAGGATGATGGAGACTATGATTCCCCCACAAGTCGGCATGAGACTCCGGACGAAAAATTAAAAAAAGAAAAAAAAGAAAAGAGGCAAAAAAAAAGAAGGCCCGAATAAAAAAATGAGAGAAAAAGAGAGAAGGGACAATGCTACTATCCTTTTTCCACACTTGTGCTTCAAAGTAGCACCATGATCTTCATGATAGAGAGTCTCCTATGATATCACTTTCATATACTATTGGAAAATTTTCATTATAGAACTTCGCTTGTATATTCCAATGATGGGCTTCCTAAAAATGCCCTAGGTCTTCTTGAGCAAGCAAGTTGGATGCACACCCACTTAGTTTCTTTTGTTGAGCTTTCGTATACTTGTAGCTCTAGTGCATCCGTTGCATCACAATCCCTACTCACTCACATTGATATCTATTGATGGGCATCTCCATAGCCCGTTGATACGCCTAGTTGATGTGAGACTATATTCTCCCTTTTGTCTTCTCCACAACCACCATTCTATTCCACATATAGTGCTATATCCATGACTCACGCTCATATATTGCGTGAAGATTGAAAAAGTTTGAGAACATCAAAAGTATGAAACGATTGCTTGGCTTGTCATCGGGGTTGTGCATGATTTAAATATTTTGTGTGGTGAAGATAGAGCATAGCCAGACTATATTATTTTGTAGGGATAACTTTCTTTGGCCATGTTATTTTGAGAAGACATGATTGCTTAGTTAGTATGCTTGAAGTATTATTACTTCTATGTCAATATTAAACTTTTATCTTGAATCTTTCGGATCTGAACATTCATGCCACAATAAAGAGAAATTACATTGAGAAATATGTTAGAAAGCATTCCACATCAAAAATTCTTCTTTTATCATTTACCTACTCGAGGACGAGCAGGAATTAAGCTTTGGGATGCTTGATACGTCTCCAACGTATCTATAATTTTTGATTGCTCCATGCTATTATATTATCTATTTTGGATGTTAATGGGCTTTATTTACACTTTTATATATCATTTTTGGGACTAACCTACTAACCGGAGGCCCAACCCAAATTGTTGTTTTTTGCCTATTTTAGGATTTCGAAGAAAAGGAATATCAAACGGAGTCCAAACGGAATGAAATCTTCGGGAACGTGATTTTCTCAACAAACGTGATCCAGGAGACTTGGAGTGGGCATCAAGAAACGATCGAGGAGGGCACGAGGCAGGGGGCGTGCCTACCCCCTGGGCGCGCCCTCCACCCTCGTGGGCCCCTTGATGCTCCACCGACGTACTTCCTCCTCCTATATATATCCACGTACCCCCAAACATCCAGGAGCACCACGAAAACCTAATTCCACCGCTGCAACCTTCTGTATCTGAGATATCCCATCTCGAGGCCTTTTCCGGAGCTTCGCCGGATGGGGCATTGATCACGAAGGGCCTCTACATCAACTCCATGGCCTCTCCGGTGATGTGTGAGTAGTTTACTTCAGACCTTCGGGTCCATATTTATTAGCTAGAAGACTTCTTCTCTCTCTTTGGATCTCAATACAAAGTTCTCCTCGATCTCCTTGGAGATCGATTCGATGTAATCTTCTTTTGCGGTGTGTTTGTCGAGATCCGATGAATTGTGGGTTTATGATCAAGTTTATCTATGAACAATATTTGAATCTCCTCTGAATTCTTTTATGTATGATTGGTTTATCTTTGCAAGTCTCTTCGAATTATCATTTTGGTTTGGCCTACTAGATTGATCTTTCTTGCAATGGGAGAAGTGCTTAGCTTTGGGTTCAATCTTGCGGTGTCCTTTCCCAGTGACAACAGGGGCAACAAGGCACGTATTGTATTGTTGCCATCGAGGATAAAAAGATGGGGTTTATATCATATTGCATGAGTTTATCCCTCTACATCATGTCATATTACTTAAAGCATTACTCTGTTCTTATGAACTTAATACTCTAGATGCATGCTGGATAGCGGTCGATGTGTGGAGTAATAATAGTAGATGCAGAATCGTTTCGGTCTACTTGTCGCGAACGTGATGCCTATATATATGATCATACCTAGATATTCTCATAACTATGCTCAATTCTATCAATTGCTCGACAGTAATTCGTTTACCCACCGTAATACTTATGCTCTTGAGAGAAGCCACTAGTGAAACCTATGGCCCCCGGGTCTATCTTCCATCATATTAATCTTCCAACACTTAGTTATTTCCTTTGCCGTTTATTTTACTTTGCATCTTTATTTCTCTTTATCATAAAAATACCAAAAATATTATATTATCATATCTATCAGATCTCACTCTTGTAAGTGACCGTGAAGGGATTGACAACCCATTTATCGCGTTGGTTGCGAGGTTCTTATTTGTTTGTGTAGGTGCGTGGGACTCGAGCATGATCTCCTACTGGATTGATACCTTGGTTCTCAAAAACTGAGGGAAATACTTACGCTACTTTGCTGCATCATCCTTTCCTCTTCAAGGGAAAACCAACACAGTGCTCAAGAGGTAGCAGTGGCGAGCCATTGTTCATCGACGAGCTCACCCAAAGAGTGGAAGCACAAAAGAAGAGGAAGAGCATTCGCACGGGTTCATATACACGAGATGAGGACAAGTTGATTTACCAAGCTTGGATGGTGATTAGCCAAGATCCGAGGACCGGCGCGCAACAAAAGGGCATTGTTTTTTGGACGAGAGTCCATAAAACATTCCATGAAAGGAAGATGTTTGAGCCCTACCAAATTACAAGCAACCGTGGCATCGACTCGATTCAAAAGAGGTGGTTGTTCATCCAAGAAGAGTGCAACAAGTATTGCGCCGCATTTGAGAGCGTTGAAGCACAACCCGTGAGTGGTCTCGGCGTTGGGTACATGGTATGCTCTCCTCTTCCTAGCCCTTTCCTTACTACGGCCATGACACTTCGGCCGTGTATATGTTTGCATGTTCAATTGTTGTTGATCATGTCGTGTAGGCATTTCAATCTTTGGAGGCATTCAAGGCCCGGCACAATGACAAGCCATTCACTCTTACGCATTGTTGGACGATCATCAACAATTGCCTTAAGTTCAAGGACCAATACCGTGAACTACAAAGGAAGAGAGGACTGAAGACGGCCAAGTTCACTGGAGGTGGAGATGGCGAGGCGTTGAAGAGGCCGAGGGGCAAGACCAACTCCAAGGTTGATGACATACGTGATGCCTCATCCATGTCATTGCATGACACTTTGCATGGCATGATGTCTCAAAAGGATGTGAGGGACGAGAAGAAGCGCAAAGCAAGGACGAGCAAATGAACCAATACCTAGACCTTTAAAGAAAGAAGCTTGAGATGGAGGAGGTGGCCAAGAGGAGGAAGATCGACATGGAGGAGGCGGCCCGACAAAGGTAGCTCAACATGGAGGAGGCGGCCCGGCAAAGGCAGCTCGACATCGAGGCCGACAACGTCAAGGCCAGGCAGAGGCGGCTCGACATCGAGGCCACCAATGCCGCCACCAAAGCGAAGGAGGTGGCCCTTGCGATCATGAGCGTGGACTTGTCGAAGATGAGTGAGAAGACGAGGGCCTGGTTCGAGGCCAAGCGGAAGGAAATGCTCGACGCCGAAGGCCTGAACTAGGTCGTCCGATCGGCCGTGGCCGTTCTTTTTTGGAGGTTGGCATGGGTGTCGCCCGCCCGCTGGGCCGCTGGCAGTGTGCCGGCGAGAAAACATTCATTTTGGAGGCCGGGTGTGTTGCCGGCCGCTGGCTGTGTTGCCGGCAAGGACAACTATTTATTTTGGAGGCTGGCTGTGTTGCCGGCCGCTGGCTGATGCTGGCGATGGACGTGTAGGCCGCTGGCTCTGTTGCCGGCGTGATGAACTGAGCCGCTGGCCTGATGAACTAGGGCTTGGCATTTGAAAGTTGTTCCTTTTTTTAAATTAGACACAGACAGGATGAGGCAAACGGATGCGGCCGCGCGCTGGACGCACGACCACCGCATCCCAGGACACGCCCGGACACGACCCCGTTGCCCTACCCAAACGGACAGAATTCGAACAAAACAGACGTCCGTTTGGGGTCGCGCGGTGAAGTTGGCCTAATAATCATTATTATGGTAATTTTAGGTTAAACAAAAAAAAAATCACTCTAACAGTGTCGTCCGACTTCATCTTGCCATAATTTATAGAGTGCGCTTTATATCAAGCCCATGAGGCTTCGTATTTGGAGACTCCGGTGTTGCTTGAAGCACGCTTCATCCATCAACTGCTTGTGCGGGGGAAAGCTTCACCTCCCTTCGCAGTCTTTCATGTGGTCATCTTCTCTGCTCGCCAGTAACGCGGACGACCATGTCACCGGGAAGGATGGCAATTAATAGCAATCATCACGTGTCAATTGTTTTTGGCACCCCCAGCACATTTTCCCGGCACCCACTCGCTGGCGTGGCCATAAAAGAACCGTCCCTTTGCCGAATAGCTCACAACCTTCACTTTCAACACCGCTGCACTAGCCACTTTGTTCCTCCTTGTCGTCATGTCGCTTCCCTTGCGACTGGACTAGTTGCCGGGAGGAGAAGCGAATAGGATATCTAGGCAAGTACCACCGTCTAAGGCTAGGTTAAATCTATTTTTTCTGAAAAGGATTTAAATCTATTATATGTTTAGGAGAAGTACAAAACATCTCAAACATGATAAAAATTACATCAGTGTTCCTAGACAACTGAATGACCACTGCCACAGTCAGAACAAGCTGTCAACGCGTCGATGTCGCCGCTCTCCTAATGGAGCCGGCTTAACCTTCTCGGTGACAACTGAGAAGTCTTCGCACATGTGCCACTAAAGACCGGCGCCTTGGAGCCACAGTCGTCGCCATTAAACCCTTGAATAGACTTGAAGCACCTAACATCAAATCTCGTCATCAGGCACGTATGACGAGAAACTCTAACCTTGTTGTCCTAAGAAAACGGCGGGAAACTATGTCGGAGCTCCATCGATTGCGTCTAGATGGACAGATTTGAGGAGGATCGAAGTCCGAAAAACAAACCCGAAAAAGAAGCGTCGCTATCCAACCGAGCGCCACATCTATGAAGACTAAGAAACCCTAACCTAAACTATTAGCCGGAGCTGAGGCACCGAGATTCCCCTCCCTGCCACCGATCGCCGGAGCGGCGGACAGAGGGGAGGCCAATACATGGACTCATTAATGAGGCTTGAAAGGGAAAGTTTGCTCTAGCACGAAGGAGAAGGAAAGAAAATGCTTCACGGGGCAGAGTGCTGGGTTATTTACTCGCATGGAAGTACTTTATGGATGACATTTGCTCAACAACACACGCACCATAGATAACCCAACCACCTGCTGCTGTTCAGACTTGCGCATGGATGGTGCGATGTGGCACGTCGTGCAAATTCCGGCTGGCAAGTGTTCGGACTTGCGCATGGATGGTGCGATGTGGCACGTCGTGCAAATTTCAGCTGGCAAGTGTCGTCTGCATAGCACTGCTCTTACTTGTATGGCTAGGTTGAAACTGTGTTTGCATGTGGTGCCAATAACAGACACAAACACATCTAAAAAAATACACTAACACTACTACTCGTATGAGATAGTATTGGTTGTTTCAGTTCACCATGTGTTGGAACTTCCGTGACATGAACACCTTGGGCAATCCCTTGTTCAGCCTTCCAAGTATCACTTGCATCTGTCATGCCACCCCCCCCCCCCCCCCCCCCCCCCCCCCCCCCCCACCCCCCCCCCCCCCCCCCCCCCCCAAAGTGCCACCCTAGGGCCACTTTCTATGCGCCGACATCGTAAAAGGGGCAAAAACAACCTACCCAATACCTCATACTAGCGCCGGCAAACCCAGCCCAGACCCAATGCGCTGGAGGGCTTCTGGGGCGCCGGTGGAGGCAACGGCCAATTCTACTCCTCCACGCATTCTTTTTCCTGGCCCACCCAAGCACTTTGTGTCCAGCGATTCTTCTGAGGACGCCAACGACTGGGAACACAGGTTCATGGAAACGCCGGCGGAAGCGTTTTGCCCCCCAAGACGTGCTATTTTCGGTCCGGCGATTGTTCTGGGGGGCTCCAACGGCTGGAGATGCCCTAAAGAAATACTAGTTAGACTCGAAAATACCCCACGGAATCTCCTTCTAGGCGCACCCATGTTAAAAGATAATTTTAAAATAGCAAAAAAAGTCAAATAATTTTGAAACATTTTTCAGTGTGAACATGGTCCAGTGTTATACTAACATGTAAAGTTTCACCAAGAAGTGGTCTTCTGCGCGAAAGAAAATGAATTCGGTTCTATATAAAAATTACTCTCTTCGTAAAGAAATATAAGAACGTTTAGATCACACGATTATATTTCTTTACAAAGAGAGTACTGTTTAAGGTTTTTGAAGTTGCAATTTTGTTCTTTTCCCCAAAAGAGCACGGAAGTCATTTCTTCGTCAAACTTCATACATAAGTAGAACACTTGATGATGTTTGTCACAATAAGTTATAGAATTGTTTGTTTTAAACATGTTTCAAAATTAATATGGCTTAGCGAGTGCGCTGGACCCATGTCCCAAAGACCTGTATCGTGGTTAGACTCATTTTTTTTGGGCGAAGAATGCCAACAACACATCCGGAGACTGTTTGCACTCTCATCTCTACAATTGCAACTATGATTCTTTTTTTCTTTTTTGAAAAACTCAAATCTATTCACAAACATCGTGGCAGTATAAAAGAACACGAACAATAATTACATTCATATTCATAGACCATCTAAGGACAACTATAAGTACTGGAGCGAGCCGAATTCGTGTCGCCGTCGTCACCACTCCCTCAGCGGAATCGGACAAACCTCGTTATACTAGACAGTCGGAGTCTTCGTGCTAAGACCTTAAAGGACCAGCGCACCAGAACAAAAATCGTCGCTGATGGAGAATCGTAGATCGGAAGGATCCAACTATAGACACATGAACATAGACGAATAAGACCAGATCCACGCAAATCCAACGAAGACAAACACCAACCGAAATCTTGTGAAATCCACCAAAGACACACCTCCACACGCCCTCCGATGACACGGACGCACCACCGGAACGGGGCTAAGCGGAGAAAACCCCTATTCCATCTCCAATGAGTCGTCGTCGCCTCGCCTTCCTAAACAGGACACAAACCCTAAGCAGACAAAAAAAAACACCTAAAATCCAAGCATGAGCCCTTCAGCCGGCAAGGACCGAGATCCACCGCGTTTCGATGACCCTAAGGCTACAAGAGATGAGGTAGATCGACGACAGCGCCAGTAGGAGGCAAGAAACTCTAAACGCCTATGAGTATTTCTTTCTTTATCGGGAAGAAAGAATCATTTGTGTATAATTACAATTAGGATTGACTTGCTAATTACAAGCTGCAAAGGTTTAAATTCTAAAATTCCTTTATATAACCTTTGCAAAATAGGGGAAATTAGGAAGACCTATTCCAAATATGTGATTGCAAATGTGAATTGTGTCTATATGTTTTAGGCTCTATATATATACCTTCCTCATACGGTTTTATGGTGTCTTCCTTTTAAAAGGATTTCATCATAGTTTTTGTTCCTTCGATTTTTCTTTTATGGGGACTTGTTTGATATTTTATGCTTTTACTCATAAATTCTTTTTTTCTTCCTAAGAGTGATACCCCCTCCGTCCCATAGTGTAAGACGTTATTACTTTCCTATAGTTTAAAGGAAAATAAATCATTAATTGGCAATGCTACGCGTCCGTTAAGTGATAAACCGATAAAATCAGCCACCTCGACAACCGTCGAATGCCGCCCAAAACAGCCGTCCGATCTATCGTCCCAGCCAATTGGGACCCTTGAACAACTAGCTTGTTACGCTCATGGCTTTACAATAAGGACCTTGTTGCAAAGGTCCACCGAGATAGCACCACTACCTCGCCATGGCTTGAGCGCCTTAACCATGGAGCATCGCCGCCCGCTGGAGTTGTCGCGCCTCCTCCGACCCAGAACCCCGAGCAGCTACCTCTACTCCAGCACGCCGACAACGAACTCTCACACCAGGCAGTCCTCTGGCGATTTCTGCAATCGAAGCTATGTTTCTGAAACTCGTACACTCTAACGCGCGGCGCTTTCTGCAACCGGGGCTATGTTTCTGAAACAATACCTCTGTTGCAGAAGAGAAAATATTTTGAAACAATATAAATTTTCTTTTTTTTTAAACAAGACCTCTGTTGTAAAAACTTTCTGAAACTAGACCTTATTATGAAAAGAAAAACTTCACCACCAAACCCTTTTTTTCTTTCTGAAAACAAGATCTCTATTGCAGGAAACTTCTGAAACAAGACGCTTGTTACAAAAACAACTAGCTGCACGGCAGCACGGGACATGTAGTCAGCGCGAGTGCTCGATCAAAATCAATCTAACGGCTATGCAGGCGGCGGATGTTGTGTGTGCATCCGCCCGCTTAAGGATAGCGTTTTTTGCCAAAAGAACCTCATTATTTTTGTTTTCTTTACAGCTATGGCACGCACGTAATTTTAGAAACTTATATTTACCGTGTGATGCAGATAAATGTGTTCTTTATTCTGTTTTAATAACTGCAGGAAGCATGTTTTTTTTTCCTAGTCCTTATTGATTTGATTTGGAACTCCGCGAATCGATGATGACTCAGAGTACACCAGACTGCCGCTGCTACCTGCCTTCCTTCCTTCCTCTTCTTCCTTCCGCCGCCCGCCTCCTCCCCCTCGCCCACCCGCCATGGCCCATCACCACCTCCTCCCTTTACTCCTCCTCCTCCTCCTGCCCCTCTTCGCCTCCGCCGCGGCCACCGGCGACGAGGCGCACCTCTCCGCGGTGATCGGCGACACAGGCCTGGCCTTCGCCAAGGACGTGCTGATCGGCGAGGCGGTGCGGTCGCTCACCCCGCTCCGCCTCCCCGGGGCGGAGAAGGCCTTCCGCGTGCCCTTCCTCGGCGGCATCCGCGCCGCCGTCTCCAACATCACGCTCTTCCACCTCGACGTGGGGGATGACTCCGTCGTCCGCCTCGGCGACTCGGCCCTCGTCGTCGTCGCCTCCGGCATTACCGCCAACATCAGCATGGCCTGGAGCTACTCCTACTACTCCTGGTACTTCCCCGTGGAGATCTCCGACAGAGGCACCGCTTCGATCCTGGTAATCGACTAATTTCCTTTGGCTATTGCGGGCCAGAAGGGGGCGGGATTTGGTGTCGAATGTGCTAGATTTGGTTTGCCATTGTCGTGAAATTCGGTGTGAACTCTGGTTGATTTATTTTGACGGCATCATTGAATTTGTATGCTAGCACTAGTTTGACACCAGAACATAAGCGCCCGGGCTTGGATATTTCTAACTTCTAACGGTGGTTATGTGAATTGTGCGAGTTCCGTGCTTAAGAACCGCGACCTTTAGTAGTACTTTTGTATGCCTTATGAGTTTGAGTTTACCTAACTGTCTAGTGTATTGAAGTGTGAGTTAGTTCCTGACAATCTCTTCAATTTGATGGCTCAAAGAATGGACAGCAGGGGTATAGTGTAAGAATTGTACTTTAAGGGTGAGGATACTCATTGATACAGCAATTACAAGCTGGAGACCAGTACTATCCTACTGGCTCTGTTTTGTTTCTGGTTGTTACATACCATTCGTTTTTCTTTAATTGCTTGAAGAATATTGTGAAGTCTATGTTATCTTTTGGAAACAATAAAAACTTGATCATAAACATCTGAAAATCAAATCATTGAGTGTGGCGAAACACTACACATCATTGTCCCTTTACTGATTTTTCTCGACAGTTAAAGTTATGCTTGAGGAATAAGTCTAATAACTATCATCAACATCATGGTCTTAAAATCTGAAATAACTAGTCAAATGATAGGTAATGCTTCATATTATATTCAAGATATGCTCTCTATATGACTTATGAATTATGATGATATCCTATTATTGCATCATGTAAACTAGGAGCTTCCTAGTCAACTAAGATTCTAAGGTTACTTTCTATTCTATCTTTAGTTGTTGTTTATCTGTTCAGCTAATGAGAAGAAGCAACTCATGAATTTTCCACGTGTGTAAGGTTCAAGGAATGGAAGTTGGGATAACCATGGAAATCAAGAATTACAATGGAAGTTTGGCTCTGAACGCCACGCAATGTGGTTGTTCTGTGAAGGACCTGGTGATATCTCTGGATGGTGGAGCATCTTGGTTTTATCAAGGGTATGTTCTCCTTGTGTATCACTTTAAAAATAAATGCTAAAAAATAAAATACAAGTGGTAGTACTTGAGGATTTAGAGTTTATGAAATGATGTCCCGTGGTGCAAAAAGTGCATAATTTTGTGAGACTAAGACAAACATACGTGATATTTTAAGTGAGCCATGATTTAGTTCAAGTTTTGTACATCTTTTGTGACTATAAAACAAATGAAATGTGATAGGAGCTAGGGTTCTTCCCGGTCTTGGACGTAGGTTGTAGGGGAACGAGGGAGGCGGGCGAGGGCTGGAGCGCGGCGGCCGGCGCGTGGCGCCGTCCTTGCGTGGTGCGGCGGCGGCGAAGACAGGAGGCGGCTAGGGTGTCTTATTGCTTAAATCTCAAAATAGTCTTACAACTTGTATATATAACCATGACATGAAATAAAAACTAAGATAACTTGCGGGCTAAGCTTGCCCGGTGGGCCTCCTACGGCCGTAGGTCCGGCCGGTCATAACATCTCTCCCCGCCTGCGCAAACAGCTCGTCCTCGAGCTGAAAGTCGGGGTAGTGTTGGCGGAACTCCTCGCGCTGCTCCCAAGTAGCGTCCTCCTCTGAAAGTCCAGCCCACTGATTCAACACGTACCAGGAGCCGCGACGCAGCTGCGCCTTCAATGCCTTCTCCGACTCAGGAAGTAGACGCCCGTCGGTGACCGGCGGCAGTGCGGGAGGAACCGTGGGTGGCTCTCCACGGAAGGGTTTGAGCAAACCCACATGGAAGACATCATGGATCCGCGCACCTGCCGGAAGCTGAAGACGGTAAGCCACTTTCCCAATGCGTTCCAGGATAGCAAAGGGACCGACATAGCGAGGACCCAACTTCCTCTTCGCGCGGGGGTCCAGGGACTGCGTACAGCGATGAAGTAGACGCAGCCACACCCAATCCCCACCGCGAACTCCGCCTCGCGATGGTTGTCGTCGTAGTAGTGTGTGGCCAACTGCTAGGCCTGAAGGAGGCGTTGCCGGACTTCTGCCAGCATCTCGTCACGGTTGCCCAGAAGAGCACCGGCCGCCTTGGTCCGTGCCAGGGCCGGATCAACAGGAAGAATCGGCGGGGGCGGCCGGCCATAAACCACCTCAAAAGGCATAGCACGGAGGGCGGAGTGATAAGAGGTGTTGTAGCAGTACTCCGCCCACGATAGCCAGTCCACCCATGCGCGAGGGCGATCACCTGTAACACAACGCAAATACATGGCAATCACCTTGTTAACGACCTCGGATTGGCCGTCCGTCTGAGGGTGGAAGG
Organism: Triticum urartu; assembly: GCF_003073215.2. Taxonomy (NCBI): domain Eukaryota; kingdom Viridiplantae; phylum Streptophyta; class Magnoliopsida; order Poales; family Poaceae; genus Triticum; species Triticum urartu. The sequence continues at coordinate 192,735,559 of NC_053028.1, read as the reverse complement.
CTGTGCTCAGGCGGAGCTTAACGCCTGCCAGCCGGAAAAGGTCGCGCCACATGTGTCCCGTGAACACGGGGTCCCGATCACTGACGATCGAAGATGGGAACCCGTGGAGACGGACAATACCGTCGAAAAAGGCCCGAGCGACAGACGCCGCCGTGTAAGGATGACCGAGCGCGATGAAGTGGCCATACTTGGAGAAGCGATCGACCACCGTGAGAATGACGGACTTGCCGCCCACCTTGGGGAGGCCCTCGATGAAGTCCATGGAAATGTCCGCCCAGACCTGGGACGGCACCTCCAAAGGCTGGAGCAAGCCAACCGGTCGAAGAGTCTTCGTCTTGTTGCGTTGGCACGTCACACAAGACCGTACCCAGTCACGGACCAGGGCACGATGACCTGGAATGTAGAAGTCGGCGCGGAGACGATGGAGTGTCTTCTGCACACCCTCATGGCCTACCAAGTGGGCGAGGCGCAGCACCTGATGACGGAGATCGTCATGCGACGGAACAAAAACCCGGCGCCCATGGAGGAGCAGGCCATCAGCGAGGCGCCATGGCTCATCCAGCTCCCCCGCAGCCAGCTGCTGCTGAAGGAGGAGCGCGTCAGCCGCTGCTGCTGTCACCCGTCGGATGTCGGTGAAGAAGGCGAAGGAGGGCCCGGTGATGATGCAGCAGGCCGCCCCCTCAGCCGCACCGTCGGTAGTGTTGGCGTCACACCGAGACAGGGCGTCGGCGACGGTGTTAAGGTGACCCGGACGGTACTCGACAGTGAAGTCAAACCCAAAGAGTTTAATGATCCACTGGTGCTGCGGCACGGTCGAGAGCCTCTGATCTAGCATGAACTTGAGGCTGTAGTGGTCCGTACGGATCCGGAAGGAGCGACCCCAAAGATAGGGCCGCCAGTGACGCACCGCCTGTACCAAGCCAATGAGCTCGCGCTCATAGGCCGCCAGCTTTAGATGGCGAGCGGCAAAGGGCCGGCTGAAGAAGGCGAGGGGTCCATCGCCCTGATGAAGGACCGCACCGAACCCCGCACCGGAGGCGTCGCAGTCGACGGTGAACGGTAGGTCGAAATCAGGCATCTACAGGACGGGACCCGTCGCGAGGGCCCCCTTGAGGGCCTCGAACGCCGTGGTGGCCTCATCCCAAGAAAAGGCGTCGCGACGGAGAAGGCACGTGAGCGGGGCCGCGATGAAGCCAAACTCCCGGATGAATTTTCGGTAGTACCCTGCGAGGCCCAGAAATCCGCGGAGACTGCGGAATCGGCCAGGCAGCGACGGCCGCCACCTTATCGGCGTCCATGGCCACCCCCTCGGCCGAGATGACGTGGCCGAGGTAAGCGACAGAAGGCGTCCCGAACGAGCACTTCGAGCGCTTAAGATGATGGCGCGCCCGAAGCTCGTTGAAGACGATGGCCACATGCTGGAGGTGCTCTGCCCAAGAGGCGTTGTAGATAAGAATGTCATCAAAGAAAACGAGCACAAACCGACGTAAGTAGGGCTGGAGGACATTGTTCATCAGGGCCTGGAAGGTCGCCGGGGCGTTGGAGAGGCCAAAAGGCATCACCAAGAACTCGAAGTGGCTGTGATGAGTCCGAAATGCCGTCTTGGCGATGTTGTCTGGGTGCATGCGCACCCGATGGTACCCTGACCGAAGATCCAGCTTGGTGAAGAAGCGCGCCCCATGCAGTTCATCCAGGAGCTCATCGACCACCGGGATAGGAAACTTGTCCTTAAGTGTGAGAGCATTAAGAGCGCGGTAGTCGATGCAGAAACGCCACGTGCCGTCCGATTTGCGAATGAGGAGGACCGGCGCCGTGAATGGCGACGTGGAGATCTGGATAATGCTCGCGGCAAGCATGAGGGCACACTACCGCTCCAACTCGTCCTTCTGCAGCTGAGGGTACCGGTAGGGCCGTACTACCACCGGTGCTGAGCCCGGCAGGAGGTGAATACGGTGGTCGTAGACCCGGGCTGGTGGAAGGCCCTGCGGCTCCTCAAAGAGATCATGGTGCTGCTGCAGGAGGTGGTCCAACAGCGGATGCTCGGCCTCGGTGGTGTGGCCGCGGCCAGCTAGAGTGGGGGCGTCGCCGAGGTGCCTCTAATGCCCTCCCACCGGACGCGGCGGCCGAGACGCCAGAAGGTCATCGTCAGGGCGTCGAAGTCCCAAAGGATGGGACCGAGAGTCCGCAAGAAGTCGACGCCGAGGATGAAGTCGAAGCAGCCCAAGTCAATGTCGGCGCATGTGATGGTGAAGTGCTCGTCGCCGATAATGATGGGCACGTCTTGTGCTAGCCCATGGCAGCGGAGGCGGTCGCCATTAGCGACGGTGACCTGCAGCTGCTCCCCGCCTGTCGGCTGTAGCGCTAGGCGCCGCATGGTGGCCTCAGGCAAGAAGTTATGCGTGGAACCTGTGTCCAAGAGGGCCACCAGACGCTCGCCCTGGATCGTGAGCGGTAAAAGCATCATCCGTTCATCACGGATGCCGGCCAGCGCGTGGTGCGAGACGACGAGGGCCGTCGCCGGAGCGGGCGCGGGTGCAGGCGCTGGCTCTGTGGCGGCTGGGTCGCCGAGTCCATCACCGGGTGTGTCATCCTCGGTCTCGTCGGTCGTCTCCAAGTAGAAGAGGCGCGGGCAGACATGGCCCGGGGCATAGGGCGCATCACGGTTAAAGCAAAGCCCCAAGCGCCGGCGCTCGAGCTGCTCCGCCTGAGAGAGGCGCCGGAAAGGGCGCGTCGCGGCCGGGGTGGCTGCCGGTGATGCGATCGAAGGCGTGGGTGCTGGCGGGGGTGGGTGGGGAGGGTGCCGGCCCCCACGAGACGAGGGCGCCGGCGTCAAGGCCTGGGCGCGACGCTCGAATGCCCGAGCATAGTACATGGCCGTCTGGAGGTCTTGGGGCCCCTTCAGCTCGACGTCCACGCGGATGTGGTCGGGAAGGCCGCCGACAAAGAGTTCCGCCCGCTGTAGGGCCGTCACACCCGGCGCGTGACACGCCAAGGCCTGGAAGCGGTCGGCGAAGTCCTGCACCGTGGAGGTGAAGGGTAGGCGGCCCAACTCGGCCAGGCGGCTCCCGTGCATTGGCGGCCCGAAATGAAGGAGGCATAACTCGCGAAAGCGCTCCCATGGGGGCATGCCGCCCTTGTCTTGCTCGAGGGCGTAGTACCACGTCTGGGCTGCACCGCGGAGGTGGTAGGAAGCCAGCCAAGTGCGCTCCGACGCGGGCGTGCGCTGCCCACGGAAAAACTGGTCACACTGGTTGAGCCAGTTAAGCGGGTCCTCCGAGCCGTCATAGGTGGTGTAGTCGATCTTGGTGAACAGGGGCGGCGTCTGAGTCGTCGCGCCAGGGCCCATCGGCTCGGCGATGCGGAGAGCTGAGGACGGTGCCCGGTCAATGGTGGGGAGGCCGGCGTAGGCCCCGTGGAGCCAGACGAGGCCCCGAGCTGCAGCGTGGGCACCGACGGGTCCCCGGCCTCCGTGTAAACTGGCGGTGGCGACGTCCCGGTGATCCAGGCCGGAATCGGAGATGGTGACGGTGGGAACCGGACCTGCTGGATCGGGAGACCTCCCGGTGTGGACTGGCCTAGGCCGGAGTTGGGCGGCGGCGGTGGAATCTGGACCGGCGCAGCAGGCGCGGATGGCGCGGGCCAGGACGGCCACTGCGGGGCTGGGGCGGGCGCGGGAGGCGTGGGTGGTGCCGCGAGCGCCGGCGCAGGCCACTGTGGCCAGGAAGCAGCTGGCGCGGCCGGCGGCTGGAGCGCCGGGTAGCCCTCGGCGATTGCCGCGGGGACCGAGTACCAGGGCAGGGCCGGCGGTCCGGAGGGAACGGCCGGCGGCAGAGGCGGTGGCGGCCCGTACGGGCTGGCCAGGTAGAGTCGGATTCCCTGGACCGCGACGACCAGGTCGTTGAGGACACCGGCCATGGCCTCCGGGGAGTAGAGGGTCGGCATGGTAGATGGTGATTGCGGCGGATCCGTGGCGGGGGGGGAGGGGGGGCGACTGGCCGGTCGACGCGCCGGCGGTGGAATCCATCGGCGCCGAGGGAAGGCCCAGCGGGGCCGTGGCGATCGGCGATGGCACGGCGGCGGTGGTGGTGGTGATGACATGGTCGAAACAAAGCTAGCTGATACCAAGGTGATAGGAGCTAGGGTTCTTCCCGGTCTCGGACGTAGGTTGTAGGGGAACGAGGGAGGCGGGCGAGGGCTGGAGCGCGGCGGCCGGCGGCGTGGTGCCGTCCTTGCGCGGTGCGGTGGCGGCGAAGACAGGAGGTGGCTAGGGTTTGGGGTTTCCGGCTCCTCTGGGAGCCGGGCAATAGAAATAGTCTTATTGCTTAAATCTCAAAATAGTCTTACAACTTGTATATATAACCACGACGAGAAATAAAAACTAAGATAACTTGCGGGCTAAGCTTGCCCGGTGGGCCTCCTACGGCCGTAGGTCCGGCCGGTCATAACAAAATGTCATTCACAGGTTTGGTCAGCCTCCTTTATAAATACGAACATATCTGATCATTTTATTTGATGTTTTCTTTTTTTATAAATATAATCAAGCACGTCAAAGGCAAAGTTCTCCTAGTTTAATTATGTTTCCTCCTTGGCCTTCTTTTTTAAGGTTTATAAATGCTTTTGAAGACCATATTAGAGCTGCGGTTGAAAAGGTAATACCGGAAAATATTATTGACAGCACATCAAAACTGGATTCGTTGCTTCAAGGTCTTCCTAGGAGTGTTAGTCTGGACAATGTCACTGCTCTGAACATGACTTTTGTCAATGATCCACTATACGGGAATTCCACGATTGAGTTTGATATCAATGGATTGTTCGCTTCTGCAGTTGCTAAGACTAGCAATTTGCAGAAGCATCCCCAGCTTTCATTATCTTGTGGTGGAGCATCAAATATGCTTTTGCTTTCACTCGATGAAGATGTATTCAACTCGGCATTAGAGGTTTACTTCAAGGTAATTAAACATTTTTATTAATACGTCAAGAATGTTCCACCTTGTGGGTTTTACATTATCCCTTTTCCCCTTTCAGGCTGGTTCCATGCATTGGGTTGTAGACAAAGTTCCTGATCAATCTCTACTGAATACAGCAGGCTGGAAATTTATCATTCCTCGCTTATATTGGAACTATCCAAATGATGACATGGTCCTGAACATTTCAATGGCCTCATCCCCACTGATGAGGATTACATCTGAAAAGATTGGTGCTACCATTAATGCAGACATGATAATTGATGTTTTACATGGCACAGAGACGGTACCAGTTGCATGCATCTCTGTAGTAAGAAATCTCAAATTCTGAACTTTTATGATGTGCTTTTGTTGCTCCATTGCTCCAAGATGGGAGCGAAGAAATTTCAGATGTGTTTACCATCACTGGTTGCACTAACTTCTCTTAACTTCAGCATCACTATTTTGAAATTTCAAACCATATATTAATATTTCCAAGTAGGGTTCTAACAGCTGGAATGATTTGTTTCCTTGCAGATTGTTAGCGCGTCAGGTGTTGTGGAGGCATCAGGGAATAAAGTATATGGTACCGTTGGCTTAGATAATTTCTCTTTATCCTTGAAGTGGAGTAAAATCGGAAACTTCCATATGTCTTTGATTCAGGTATTCCACTGTCTTTATGCACATTTATTTTATTTATTTATTATCATTATTAAGGTGATTCGAATTATTCTGTTAGTTGACTTCTGGCTGCCTACTGCTCACATTTTATTTCCTATATAGCAACGGATAGGCATGTGCAGAACACCATTGCAAGTGCAGGCTTTTTCTACATCTATGATTTGTATATTAAATCATCACGGTTGTTTCATTTTCAGGGAGTGATACGGGTTTTCTTGAACACGGTATGCATGCCGTATCTGAACTCGCACCTGGGGAATGGATATATCTTACCTGTGGTTCATGGCTTCACTTTGAAAGACGTACATGTAGTTACTTCTGCCGAACAGTTGATGCTCTGTTCAGATATTACCTTCGCAAATGCAAGCCGCTTGGCGGCTTTGCCAGTTTTGTGATACCGGGTTGTACAGAGCCTGTAACTTCCATCCGAGCCACAAACTAGGCCCTGGGGGAAGAGACGACACTTGCACATATGTGTACATTATTGTTCATAGTCTCTTTGTTGAAATTATTCACATTCATTTGTACAAATTTGTTTCCACTTATCTAACACTCTCTCCGTCCCAAAATAAATGTCGCTGATTCAGTACAAAGTTGTACTAAATCAGCGACACTTATTTTACGACGGAGGGAGTACAATTCATTCTTGCATATTGATCTGTTGGAAATGAAGTAGTGTCCATGTCTGGTATGTGCACAGCTAGCCACATTAGGATTTAGAAATGTCATATATTCCTTATTGAATTTGTGTACTTTCTAGTACTCCCTCTATAAACTAATATAAGAGTGTTTAGATCACTACTTTAGTGATCTAAACGCTCTTATATTAGTTTACGGAGGGAGTACAAGTTTGAAGAATCTGTAAGCATGGTGCTACTGTACATTGTGGGAAGTTTTGCAGATCAAACGTATTGAATAGATTGATTTGGAAAGTGGTACCTTCGAACCATATCAATGGATTCAGAAAAGCAGGGCTTGAATTAATCCACCAACTTGTACGGTATTAGCTTGTCTTGGTCGTGTGAATCATGCAATGTGTTAGGGACTCTTTGGATTAAAAGAATTTTTTGGAGGATTCATTTCTTAGGATAGTTTTTTCTATAGAGCTTGCTTCGTTTGTACTCCTTTCGTTCCGAATTACTTGTTGCAAGTATGGATGTAGGATACATCCATACTTGGTGACGAGTAATTCAGAAAGGAGGGAGTAGGATTAAAACCTATAGAATTTTCTTGATGTTCTACTTCCGCGGTCTTGGTTTATTAGCCCCTTTTGTATTTTGAGTCAAATTTTGAGATGAGAGGGAGGTCAGGAAAAGGGGTATCTCTACTCCTAATGTCTCAGTTGGTAGTCCGCGTTCCGGATTTTATTTTCGTCTCACCTCACCCGGTCTTTTTTGGTACTTTTTTGATACTTTCTTCCACCTCCCGCTCAGCCGCGAAAAACCAAGAAAAAAACCCCAGCCAAATCCCCCACGCGCCTAACCTCCCGTAGAACCCATCTGTCACGAACGAAAACAAACCGATGAAAACAAACCGGCGAAGATTAACCAACGAAAAAAATCACTGACCAAACTCCCGCACGTACGACCGAGGTATCGTGGATTCGTGCCCTCGAGCGAGAAACAGTCGCCCGACTCTCTGCCCTCGTTCGCCCACCGCCGCCCTTCGTCCTTTGGCCGCCGCCCTCCAGATCCCTTCGCCTCCTTCCGACGCCGCCAGCCCCCGACCTCCTCCCCGGCTCCTGGCGCCGCCCGCCCCCCACATCTCACCTCCCAGGTAAAAAAAACCCGCCGCCCCTCCTCTCGATCCACCCCCTCCCGCTGCGACCTCTCTCTTCCCTCGTCTCCCGCTCCACCGCCGCCGCCCCATCTCCCGCTCCGCCATCGCCCTGCCTGACGGCACAGGGGAAACCCTAGATCACGCGCTCCACCACCCTATCTCCCTGCCCTTCGTCTCGCCGTCGCCGGAGGAGCGGCCGACGAAGCCCGCGTCACCTCTAAGGAAGGCGACGGTGGGGCCCTTCGTCCGTTTTCGTAGGCCATGGCTGCCTGAGCGGCCCGGAGGATGGACTGCGCGGTGTCTGCGCGTAGAGGTGCGGCGTATCCCGTGCAGGCGAGCTCGTCGCAGCGTGCGGGAGGGCGTGGCGCTGTGGCTGTGTGGTGGAGGGCGCCGTGGAGCAGGGCGTCGATCTGGAGGGCGTGGGCCGGAGCGCCCGTGCTCCGGGCCGCAAGGAGGCTCGCGGGCGCGTCGCCGGCGTGCGGCGCAGGGCGCCAGAGTTGATGCGGCCTCGGCCGTTGGTCTAGCGGCGCCCTGCTGCTCGAGTGGGCAGGCGGGCCGGCCAGATCTGGCTGTCTGTGGAGGCGGGCGTCCCTGCTGATGGCGCTGCTGGCCTCCAGAGGGCGGGCGTTCTTGGACGTGCTCCTTGGCGCGGCTGTGCGGGGCGTGCGGCTGCACGTGAGGGCTGGCGCGGATCTGGGCATGGCAGCGTGAAGTGGCCGTTTCTCTGGCTCGATCTACTGCTACGGTGTCCAGGCGACCGGAAGGAGATGGTCGGTGGTTGGAGGGGCTGTAGGCGCGCTGGTCTTACACGGTGAGGGTTGGCGAGGTGGGCTACTCGGTTCCACTGGTTGGATGGTTAAGGTTGCCGGTGAAAGCTGAACTCCGGCAGTGGCCGGAGTTGTCGATGGCGGCACCGGCAGGCTGTTTCCTTGCTAAAGGTATCAATGTTGCAGTCCTCACCTTCCACTGCCCCATGTCTCCCCCTGTGATTCACTGAAAACCTGATTCGATCCAGCTTGCTTGCTTTGTAGTGTATTGCGCAGCAGCCAGACATGCCCATCCGGCCGGAAAGGAATCGGCAAGCTGCAGATTGATCAAGCTAAGTAATTTTCTTATCTTTGTTTGCACGGCCAGATAGCACGCCTTCTTGCTGATTACTTCTTCCCGTACACTCACGTGAAACAACATAGATTCACTAATTGATTTCGGCCAGATGCGCTAATACAGAAAGTTAGAATTATTTGACCTATGAATTCATTATAAATGTACCGTGCTTTGTGCTGACAATGAGTTCAGAGCATCTAGCATTGCCGAAGTCATATCGGTTAACACACTAACACTGATCACCACCCTCACACAGGAAAATGCCTCTGCGATATTTGATAGTCCAGTCAAGAAACCAATATGTTCCGTCCTCCTCTATTTTGCAATAACTCGCTCGGTTTTCCTGATCCTTCGTGTCCTTTTCCTATCAAGGCTGGTAGTTATTCCTCTTCTTGATTGTTTTGTGTGTCGTCACAGGTGTCGTGGCTGGAGGCCACATGGACCCCACCTCCGCCGCAGGGGCAACGTGTATTTCCTCTTGCTTCACCGCCTTATAGCCAAGCAGACCAGGAGTGACCTCCTCTCCTACTACACCAGCGGCCTTCACTGGCTCTGGAGACATGCTGGCCATTGACGCTCCGACGCCGATGAGTAATCAGTTCCATCATTGACATATAACCTGACAAGGTAGTGGCACATGCTCTCCTCATCGTGATATGATCTAATTATTATTCTCTTGATCTTGATGTGTCGTTTGCTGCCTGTTTATCTTTACTTTAACTGCTCACTACAGAGTACGATTGTCGGTATATACTCTCATTCCATGATTTATCTTTACTTTAACTGCTCACTTCATCTCACAGTTGTTGGGCAGGATGGGTTCCGTTGGCGTTGTGGTCCAGACACAATAATTCTTTGAAGCAGCGCCGTAGTGGAATGATGTAAAAAAAGTGTGATGTGCCACAATTTGGATGAAATGATTTCTAGCTGCTATGAGGAACGAAGCTTAATCGGTGACTGCACTCTTTTTAACCAAGCTTCAGTCTAAGGTAAATGATACCACATATTATGCCTCCTCTTTTTAATCTTCTATTTCTCATGCTGAAGTGTTGCTATTAATACTTGTATGTTAATTTAGCTATTGGAATCCTTCGTCATCTTCCTGTTTGGTTTAGTAATTATTTGGGAGATAATCACTTTGGGGTTTCAGGCACCTTGGTATGCACATGGCAATGCAGAGCCCAAGAATATGATTCTGGACAGTAACCTGTAGTTTCATCAACCATACTTCTGGTCATACTATTGTACCTACAATCACTCTCATTCAATTTTTTTTAGAGGAACTGCATTTCACCGATCTGGACATTCAGTTAAGGAATTTGAAAGGTTCAGTTCATACATGATTGATATGTGCATTTAATTGCAAGGTCAAAACTTTTACTGAGATGCTTCTTTGCCCCATTACAAGTTACGAATGACACTTATTTTCAAGTTTGACGTCTAATTGCTCCCTTCTTGATGCATAATTTTCAGCAATCAAGGTTGGTCGCTACCTTACCCTGTCCTCGCATAGTTAATAGAAATCCAATTTAAGGTTCTATAATTAAATACAACGCCAAGAAGCACTACCGCGGGCATCATGTGTGCTTGAAACAAATCTTCTCTTTTTCTAAAAGAGTGGTATCAATTTGTTCGGAATTAGAATATTCCTCTTTTTGAAACACTCACATGTCTTTTGATTATTCTAACCTGGGACTAAGTACAGTTGGATGCAAGCTTGATATGTAAGTACGTCTTAGTTTAATTATTAGTCCTTGACCATGAGCAAGAATCTAGCTAGATGGGCTTTCATGTTACACATATATGCTTGTTACTGGTTTGCGAGCTAATATCTATTAATTAATTAGTTAATTCTTGAATTAACCTGTAATTTGCTAACTATTATTGGTTATCACCGTCCACCATCTTCGTTTGGTTGTAAGTTGTTGACCATTAGCAAGAAGCTAGCTAACTGTGTGTGCATGCCACACACGTGCACATATATCAGTTGTTGCGAGTTAAGATCATCTGCCAACTACCTTTATATGTAATTGTGTGCTGCATTCTCACTGCTTCCAGTAGATACTATCATTTCAGAGTTCACCTAAAATTTGCAATGTTCAAATTTTTGGGATCAAAAACACAACTTTTTTTAAATTTAAGCCAATATAAAGTGTGTGCAGGTTGACTTTTAAACCATTTTTGCTTACAAGAAGCTTATCAGTTGTAATGTTTAGCACCTACATAACCTGATGGTCATGTAGTGACTTGGGATTGGCGATTAAAGAAACATGGGTATCGAGCATATTAATGTGAGAAGTAGATATACAATATGTTATAAAGGAGAAGACAAGTAAATATTGAGTGTGAAAGATACGTATGATTTTTTTACTATCATATGAATTATTGAATTTAATCTGGTATTCAACGCCTCAAAATTAGATTTAATACATGCTACTACACCATTACTTATCTCTACTATTAAAGGAGAATTTGACAAGTAATCAAGCAAGTCAGCACTATCGTCGATGGAAGTTGTCGTGCGGAGATGGAAGTTGACAAGTAAGTTTCTCCATGAAGCTGATCTGATGTGAAGCTTGTGCCAGATAAAAGGTTAATTGAGTTCTCATCTCCAATATGTGTGCATTCTAACTATCCTTGTTGATTCAGTGGTTCCATGATGCTACATTTCACTTGTTTTTCACCTCTTGATGGTACTATGGACAGAAGGCGTTTGCTAATTTGCACATTAATTTTTTTTGATAAACTGTGCCAATATCACCTGCATTATGATTTTTAAATTATTGATCCCTGCTATAATGTAGCGTGCCCACATAACAAGTATTCCGCAATCTTCGCAAGCATGTATTTGTTTGTCTAACTGTAGGTGGAAGAACAAGATCCACTGTGTGTGCAACGGCAACAATAAATATCATGTCATTAGGTAGACTTCTGATAATTCTACTCTGCATTTTTTTTGCTTTAGTAGAAGTGTTCTGCCGCATTATTCTATGGGCCACAAATTTTCTACCATCCTTACATTAACTCAAGGTTGTGTCCTGGTGCTGACTTATTTGAGTTTTCTAATTGAGTTTGTTGTGCTATGCTGAATATCTTTGTCATGTAGGATGTTTTCTAATTTTTTTGTTATGTAAAAGTTTTCAGTTTGCATCTTAATGACACTGAGGTTACTCTATGAACACAGATCATGTCATTTGACTTCCCGGAGAACTACATATTCCTGGCTATTGGAAGGGTCAGGTCAGTACTGAGTTGATTGCCCAGAGAGTTGAGTTTGTACAGGAGGCTGATAAAAGAAGTCACTTGATGGATCTGCTCCATGTGCAAAGAGACAGTTCAGATCAAGGGAGGTAATATTTTGATTGTCCGTTATTTTTATTATTCAATCACTTACTCTGACGTTTTGTTGTTCTTTAGTTTCTCTTAAGATTAGTTGTGGAAGTACTCTGGAGGTGCTCCAAGTAGAGAAAGCAGATCTTTATTCCAAGTGATCATTTTTCTGCCGTCCTTTGCTGCAGCAAGCTCTCATACTTGTCTTAGTGGAGAGTGGAGACCAAAAGGGGTGCCGACTCACTGGAGAACTGGTTTTGTATGAATGGATTTTCAGCGACTTCAGTTCATGGTGATGGAAACCAGTAGGTTTATCCTTTTTTTTCTCCTTCAGAACCTCCCATTTTTGCTTGGAGCATATCTATTTCTGCTTGTTCTCTGGAATGATGTAATAATCGGTCAGTTGCTACCATCAAATGAATATTGCCAATTTACTATTCCTTTGGTTTGTTTGACAGACTATTGTAGCTTTCGTACTTTCCAGGTATTGCTATCACACATCAAATACTTATTTACTGATTTGCTCCAAAATTCCTGTTGTTTGAATCTTCTTACCTGTTGATGAATACTGGACGTTTGTTCTTATGAAACTAAAGATGTTTGTGTTATCAAGGGATGTTTTTTCTTGGCATATTGATGTACCAACTCTTACAGGAAAGAGATGCATCCACGGATGCCGCAGTTGACTGCATCTTCAACCTTGGGGAGATTAGTGATATTTGGCTATGTTAGAGGATCAATGATAGAGGAAAAAGTTATTAGGATAATAGAAGTTGTTAGGCTATTTTTCTTTGTACATGTGATTTTAATCCTGAGGTAGGAGGGTTTGTATGAGTGCAACTATCACCTCTCATGCAATGCTAAAAGGGGAAAGGAAAAAAATCAGAGGACTTTGTGATCTTTTATGTATATCATTGCAAAATTGTATGGGAAAATTGTTGAATTTGTCAAAACTTCGAGGATGGAATTGATGACGAATGTTGCAAGTCATTCTAAGTTAGGGATGATGGGTATGTGTATGGCAATGTGGCGAGCTTGGAGAAAACATATGACAATTTGTAGCTGGGTGGTAATGTAGAGCTTTTTTTTAGAGAAAAGGCGAAGGTCGAGCCCAACCTTTTCCAACATTGAAATAACAAAGCCATCAACCAGCCAGGATTACAAGAGGAATACAATACAACGAAAATAAAAGCGAAACGGAAGTAAACGATACAAGGTACAAAACAGAACAGACTCAACCGACCACCGCCGTGCCAACACTGGCAACCCAACAGGACCATGAGAAGGGAGCACCTCGCGCTTGCATCGTGTCGCTATCTGCATGCAGGGACCAAACATGGTCTGTTTCCACCTCCGTAAAGGGCCACTACACTTCACCCAGGCTCGATGGGTGCCGCACCGGGCGGCAAAGTGGATCCCTAGAACCCAGAGCCACGGTGCCCAAGCTATCAAAGGAGAATAGCATAAACGAACCCACAAGCAATGAGTAACCAACCACATTGGCACCGTCGTCGGCATCAGAAAGGCACCACGTCGGTCGAGAGTTGCTTATCGAAGGAACAATCCATGGGGCAGGCCAAAAGGGCCAACACCAAGCACCAACCGAAGTCAAGCAACAAGTTGCCAGAGATGAGAACAGGTCGACAACGCCACCACTATTCCCCCACCTCTAATAGATCCCGGGGGGCGCCTTCTGGAAGGAGCACGACACCATGATGCCATCGCCGTTCAAAGCAGGGGACCAAAGGCTTTCACCCACGCTAAGGGGGGGGGGATAGGGGAAGATCCTCACCAAAGCCTCCCGGCAGGGGGTCGACACCAAAAGGTCTCGACATCGATGTGGCCGCCACGTCGGCCAGAAGACTCCTCCGGATCCATGCCTTCCCACCAGGTCTGTGGAGCCAGCACACGGGGACAGTGAACACGGCGGCCAGGCATCGTAGCCAGCTTAGAACGGAGTAGATCGGGCCGCGGGCAGAGCAGAACCAGGACTCGGTGGAAGGCAGACCAGTTGCGGCTACCCACACAACTGATGACCGCGACCCCATGCCACCCGCACGACCGAGGGACAACCCATCTGCACACCCACCGGCACAACCTACCGCCCACACTATGCCGCGCACCACCGACTGGGGGTGCCGCCCTGGGAGCCGAGGCCCTCCACGTGAGGTGGAGCCGCCACCTTTTATCGGTGATGCGCGACCGTGCTAGAACCACCTCAGGCGGCGGAGGAGAGAAAGGAGGAGGGGGTGAGTGGAGGTGGCAGCTAGGGTTGGCTCCCGAGTCACCTCAGAAGAGACAACGCGGGGAGGGGGAGGCAATCCAAACAACTCACTTCTAGCTACAGTTGAAGCCAAGCAACTTGATATATTCATCTCTTAGTCCATGGGTTAGGGACGATGGGAATGACTGAAAATTTGGCAAACTAGGAGAAAACACAAGGCATATTTGGAGCGGGGTGACAACATAGCAAAGCAATAATACAATGGCCGAGGAGCTTAGTTGAGTGAGTCGTCATAAATCCTTTTGTCAGCCCGTGGCAACGCACGGGCATTAAACTAGTAGAATCAATGGCTCACTAGGGACATAGAAATGAGAAGCAACACGAAAGGCGTTGGCATCGACCGCGCAGAGAAGGTCGAATATTACAGTTCCTAAGCATGTGAGGCTTCAAGAGGACATAAGGATCAGATGGTCGTTGTGGAAATACGGCGCCGACTATACATACCTAGGCATGGGCTGCAGCCCGAGGCTAGGTTCGGGCTTCTACTTTCAGGCTTTGGGGGCGGGCTTCCAGTCTTAGTTGTTAAATGCATATTGAAATTCACACGTTTGGGCCGCGCTATGGGGCTTCGGGTTGTCGCTTGGCTGGGCTTGGGCTTGAGAAGAGAGTAACTTTCAAGCTTCCGCCGCTCCCGCAGATTGTCCTCACTTCTTCATGCTATCAAAGACCTCCAAATTGTCAGTGTATAATGAGACGATTGAATCATGCCCTTTGCGCAAGGGAAAGACCGAATCCGAGAGCCAGAGCTTCAGCCGTCACGACATCCACACACCAATCTACCTTTCCATTCCCTCCTGCAATGAATTGCCTTTCATCCCTCAGAACCGCCCCAACAGTGCCCCTAAGCAGATCTTGATCAAAAGATATATTAACATTAGGTTTGACAAAAAACCCGAAGGCCTTATCCAGCCCTCTTTTTTCAAGATAGCCTTCAGAGAGGAGGCGATAACAAAATTAGTTGTAAGCATACAGATCCCATAGAAACCTGGTATGCACTCTGAACTATCTCCTCATGTACTATTTTGTCCTTTCCCACCATAACTACCAGGCAGTAATGGTAATAATCTATCGAGCATTTGAAAAACCAAAATGGACAAAATTTGATCTGGTAAAAAAAGTAGGAACTCCAGAACCGTCTTTCCAGCATGATCAACTTCGCAGGCTCTATTAATAATTCGTTCGTCCCTAACCGTTTGGATAGGGTGATGAACTTGTCTGTAGAGACTAAAGAGTTTTCTGCAACCAAGGAGCGAAGTAGTAAGGATCTTTATGTAAAATACATAACTTATCTCACATATGTTAGATGTAGATTAAACAGTTAGAAGTGTCTTGATGACATGCATACCACCATCACCAACGGCATTTATAACCTCCCATCATCCGCTGGCTGCCACGCTCCTACCGTTTCCGGCCGTCAGATTTCGTGGCCCGAACATTGCTGGCTGTCCGATCTATTTAGTAGCCCATCCGTAGGTCTAGATGCAGAACCTTCTCTGATCTCTGTCCCCATCGCGCGGTCGCGCCGCTCAAACCCTCCGGAATCCTCGTCGCCACTCCCCTGTGGCCCTGTCCCCCACTCTAACCTGGCGCCAAGCGAGCCTTTCAAACTCCCCGTTGCCTTCCAGAACCTTCGAGAAGCGTCCCCCTCCGTCGCGCCATGGGCTGCGGGCGGAAGCGGCCTCGGGGGGGCGGGGAGCTGGGACGGGTGGCGGAGATCGTGATGGTGCTGGCGGTGGCCGGGGAGGTGCGGGGCGGCAGGGCGCCCACGGCGGCGGAGCGGGCGCTCGTGGCGGAGGCGCGGGGGCGGCTCGCAGCGTCGGTGGCGGCCGTGGAGGTACGGCCCAAGGAGCTGTACCCGAGGGAGGCCGTGCGCACGCTCGTGGAGGACCTCGGGCTCGGCCGCGCCAGGGATCCCGCCGCCATGGACTACCGCCCCCGCAGGGCCTCGATCGCCGAGAGGATCCTTCTCACCAAGCGCAAGGTTTGACACCCTCCCTTGATTCAGCCCATTTGTTGGGTCCTAACTAAGCCTGTTCGGTGGATCCACTCAGAGGCATTGCTCTCTGCTTCTCTCTGTTCAGTGGAGAGCCAGGCACCCTGTAAAAAAACAGCAGCAAGCCACACGTAGTATAAGATTAATCACATAGTCCTACTATCGTTGATTAGTAGTACGACCTAGTAGCCATTAGCCAAGCAAACAAAGAAAAAGAAGAACGAAAAGTGCAGAAAACAGAGAAGGGACGAGAGGCGCGGAGGTACCTGCTGCCTGGGTGAAGGAAGAAGGCGTCTGCCAGCATGGAGGGAGGAGGCGGAGGGGATCGTGGTGGCAGTATCGCGTGGAGGAAGATGGGGATGGCAGCGACCGGTCAGTGCAGGCGATGGCAGTGGCAACGAGTGCAGGCGATACTTGAGGATACAGCGTATCACCATATACAATGACAGATGTAAATGATTTTAGTTATATGTGTGTTGCATCAACCATCAAATGACAAAAATGTGAATAGTTTTCTTATTTTATAAGGAAGTATTTCAGTTTACACAATATGGCCAGTTCAATTTTCTTAGTGGTCATGATAGCTTTTAGCTTTGGGGGTCAAATTTCTTCTGTTTCACTAATCAGCATATTAATATGCTGTAATGTAGTTCGATATGTTGGTGCATATATGCTAACCGAAATTTTAAGCATCTTCAATGATTTCTCTTTTGTCTTTCCTTTTGTGAAATAGATGGAACAAGTCAAGGAATCTCTAGTACGTCCAACCACGAATGTTCCTCAGACAACACCCTCAAGTGCAACCGCTATATTCCAGGATGGAGCTTCCAAGTCCGCCGCTGGATGGAACCTGTCAGCTGCTGGGTCATTCCCTGCCTCAACCCCAACCCCAGTAACCATGTCTTCTTCTATCTTGAAGCAGTCCCGACCAAATGAAACACCAGCGGGAGTATCTTCTTCCAAATCAGGTAACCTTCCTTCAATTGTTTCTCTACCACTGGTTGGTTCTGCAAATATTGAAGTGGAAAAGGCTGTTAATTGTCCTAATTTCAGACAAAGAGGAGGTAATGTGTCGTTGCATCCATGTTTGCCTTACACTATCCACTTTATTCATTTTCGTAACTTTTTAATTAAATGTTCTTCCTATTCTCAAGACGGCTGGTGCTTATGTTTAACGCTTGAACCTGGTCTAGCTCCTAACTTCACTCAAATAAATAGCAATATCTTACATTCCATGCAGAAAGATAAATATGTTCCTTAAGAAGCTCATCCTTTACATCCAGGAATAGTTAGTTCCACTAGTATGCATTTTTTGTTGGTGTGCATCAATCTACATTTTAGCTTAACTAGTACCGCAGGCACTCTGTATACCCTGGTTACAGAATCAGCTAATGTGAAGTTATATGCAGAAACTACACAGCACTAGATTTCACAACAGCATTATTACTATGTTACCAATGTTCTATTATTCATAATATAAATTCACAAACACTTCCACCCTATCTTGCATCCTTTATTCATAATATAAACTTTTTCTAGAAGATATTCACACCATGCAATTCTGGTATGTTTGATTTTGAGTGAGA
Source organism: Triticum urartu (assembly GCF_003073215.2). Lineage (NCBI taxonomy): Eukaryota > Viridiplantae > Streptophyta > Magnoliopsida > Poales > Poaceae > Triticum > Triticum urartu. The sequence goes on along the minus strand of NC_053028.1, from coordinate 192,717,859 downwards.
TGCATTCCTTTGAATCTGCTTACTCAAAAAGTAATTTTGTCTATGTCACCTTTGTTGCAGCAACTATTGGCCAGACAAATAAATCAGCTCATCTTACTGCTACTAGGTCCAGCCAAAGCACAGTTCAGAGTTCTAGTGCAGGGAAATCTCATGAAAAGAAGGCACCTTCGGCTCAACCTGTCAACAGGAACATTGTTATTGGAGATCATGTTCCTCCGGGAGCAGCAGCATTTATTCAACAGGAACCCTGCTTCTCCAAGCACAACGCGATAGCAAAAAATGTTCAACTGGTTCTGCACCAACCTGCCAACCATCCTAGCTGGACGGTACCATCAACTGAGTATATGCATGCTCGGGTGGACTGTCAAATATGTAAAACATTTATCACTGATGTGGAGAGTTTACTTGTTTGTGATGCTTGCGAGAGGGGTGTACACTTAAAATGCCTTCAGCAGGATGGGAACGAAGGCCTGTCAATTGCAGATTGGTATTGTCCAACCTGTGTAGCGTATAGTAAGGGCAAACCTCTGCCTCCAAAATATGGCAAGGTTACAAGAACAATTGTTGCATCAAAGGCTAGAGGTGTAACTTTGCAGAGAGCATCAGAAAACCCACGCACAAAAGATGAGAGTGAAAAAGTGGCAGGAAACGGAAGTTTCATCAAGCAGAACTCCAGTGAACCTGGTAGGTCTGTACGTAACAGTGACATGTTGGCCTTAGACACTGTTAGTTCAAAAGCACAATTGGGCTCTGCTTCTGAATTTCAAAAGGAAAACACTAAACATACTGACACTCTGTCTAAACAAAAGGAAGGACATGGCCCACCTTCAAGAAGCTTAGTTACAAAGACCATGGAATCCTCCAGTCAAATTGAAAGTAGTGGAGGATCAACATATAGTGCTGCTGGAAATCTGTCGGAGCAGTCTCATAAGCAAAGAGAGACAATTGAGTTACTTCCATGTGCTGTGAATTCAGTAAATGATTCCACACTGCAGGCTACTGCAATTTCTGACGGGGGAAATTCCGACCATTCCTTCATTGACTCATCTGAAATGTGTGGAATAGAAGGAAACTCTGACCAACTTCTGAACAAGGACGAACAAAGAACCAGCAGCGGTAGAACACCAGCAGATCAAAAACATCAAGAAGATGTAGCCGCTGATATTGGAATAGGGTGTCCTCAGGATGATGAAACAACAGAAGTTAATGCCATGTCAGAACATAACAATGTGTATCTGGTGACATCAAACATGGACTTATGTGCTAAGCATGAAGTTATGGCAGGTCCAAAGAGTGAAGCTGTAGGTTACAGCTCAGATCTTGGTGATGTGGATTGGGTTGGCGATGCCCTGAAAGTTGTGGGCAACATAACTTATTATAACTCCTGTATTGTTGATGGTATAACATACAATCTCCAAGATCATATTTTGATTGGTTCCAAAGATGGCAAGTCTGCTCCATCCAAGCTGCAGGTATCTTTCCATTTTTGTATTATTCCCTCAACTATAGCGTAAATTTAAACCTGTTTGCATGCTAGGATGTTGAAAGGTTAGCACTCCCCTCTTCGTATGTCAAACGCTGGTTATCGTAGAGTGTGTATTTTCTGTAAGACAGTCTTTTCTGCTATCTTTTGCAGTCACTGTGGGAAGAGCATGACTCCCAATCTAAGCTGGCTATGGTTAATACGTATTTCTTTGCTTCGGACATTCCAGAATCGGCTACCAAACCGTCTTCTCCTGAAGAGAATGAGGTGAGCCAAGTGTTTTGATGAAACTGCAAGTCAGAATTTGGGGTTAGATAGAAAATATTTAATCCACATGTGCCAAAAATCACAACCAACCTATGTTGTTGTAGATGCTAATAGTTTGTTCGTTTTCCTTTGTGGTGGTGTCTTCTTACAGGTATATGCTTCAAATAATCAAAAAACAGTAATGGTTTCTTCAATTTGTGGCCCATGTGATGTGTTGCATGTTGACAAGTTTAGAGAAGAGACTAATAGAAGAAATCAGGTGGTCAGTTCAGATAGTAAGCTACATCCAATTTTCTTTGGCAGGTTTGTTTCCAATCTTCTGATATACTATCTTGTATTATTATGATTAGTTAAAACTTGAAATCAGAAATTTATTGTAACTTTGTGTAGCACTGGAAATAAGTAATGTTCCTGTAGCTTTGCTTGGATTTAATAATTAGAACTACCCACACAAATAATAAGTCAATGACACAAAACAAAACAAGGTAGTGGTGGCTGAGTGGCATCTGTGGGACGAATCATTAAGCCAGCCCAGTTTTATAAACGGCTGGTTTTGGTTTGTTTCTCCTTATACATACCTTGATTCCTACTCATTTTGTAATTGCTCAGCTAATTGGAGAAGAAAGTTTCGTAATCTTCAAATGATAATTGTATATTTGTGACATCTTTTCTTGAAAAGAACACTGGAAGGTTGTAGTGCTGAACACATCATTTCCTACTTTGCCTGACTACTGTGCTGGTCGTTGAGTCGACTTCCACTATTGGTCATTTTGCAACCGTTTTGCTAGAAATGTTTAAGAACTTTGTCCCTATTATCCAGATTGCCGTTCATGATTCAATAGTCATAGAAGGAGTTGTACGAATAGGCTGCAGTGAGGGACAGAGTATTACTAGCACAAGTTGAGTGACAAATAGCATGTAACAATTCTCAATCATGCATTTATTTCCCCATAGTTCAACATGGAAGAAAATGAACCACCTAACTTGGAGGGCTGCCGAACCATGATTTATTTGTCGATCCAGAGCAGGGGTGCATCACATTTGTCGAATCTTGTATATTCTGCAAGATTTTGATTCTGCTAGCCAAGATTGGTTGGGTTCTTTTGTGATCCTGGATGGCAATATTGTACATCTGGATCATGCTCTTGACACTTGACTAGTAGTAATATAGGATACAGTAGTAGTTGAACTATGAAAGATCATTGTACGGACCTTAGTTCGCTCAATCACTGTTTTCGTGGCCATCGCCACCAACGCCTTAGGCGCAAACTCCCTGACAGATTGATCCTCGATCCATTGACTCTAGTATCTTATTGAGCCTGGGCCTTTTTACAGCCCTGCTCAGAGATGCGATTGGAGTCCATCTTATGCGTGAAATATTCTATGCTGGCCACACAGAAATGTTTCTGTTGAAGCCATTTTCTGAAACCCTATTGGAATCTTAAGGAGTCATATTATACATGAACTGGTTATTAATGATGGGTGTTAACACAGTTTCCAGTATTGTCTCGTATTCTCGTTCAGACGTAAAAAATTATTAGCCATTCCCAACAGAGGTAAGCTAATTATGTATCCAATTATTTTGCAGGTGGAAGTATGATGAATCCACAGGCAGTTTTGTTAGTGTTGATAGTTCGATGGGTTTCTGACATTCTTTTGAATCACAGTTCACAACTGTACATTGCCGGTCGTCTCTCGTTCCAGCCATTTTGCTGGATGTATATGTGAAGGATGAAGCTGAAGTGAGGTTTACATGCATGTTACTGTATTATAGAATGATGTGTACTGGTTCAGATCTTGCTGTGGGTTTGCCTCCTTGCTTCCTATCAAATTGAGCTATTTTCTGTGTTGTTGCAAAATTTAGACCCTTGATTTACTTGGTACCCTTAAAAATCATATCACCTTCTGCATTAGATGTCGATGGATGCTTGATGAGCCACCTGGCAGAGAAGTTGTTTTGCCATTTGATGCCCAAATTCAACGTTATGAGCAACTCTAGAATAGCCACCATATAGGATATGCAGCGTGCTTCATATGGATATGGAGGCCGTGGTAGATGTGCGCAAAAGTTGCCTTAATGCGGCCTCCATATCTTTTCATTTGAGGGATTAAAACACTATTTTGAGATATCATTGCATTACAAAGGTACATAGGGGTAGAAAAGTCAATTTGAGGGATTAAAACACTATTTTGAGATAACATTGCATTACAAAGGTGTTACATGGGTATTTGCGTAGAAGGTGATTGCATGGAAGTTATTGAGATCATGCAAAACGGAGGAAACTCACTTGGTCCGGCAGCGGCAATTTATGAAGAATGCTCGTTTTTAGCTCGTAATTTTATTTCAATAGAATTTTCTCATTGTTCTAGGGAGGCCAATATGGCAGCAGATTTGTTGGCTAGAAATTCGGAGGTCTCTAGAACCATTGTCTGGAAATCGGAGCCTCCGGATTTTCTAGTAGATGTATTGACAAACGATGTATCGATGTTTGCACATGAAATATAAACCGCCATAATGGCATTTCCCTAAAAAAAAAAGGTGTTACATGGGTGTAGAAAAGTCAATTAACAACATGTCCGTACTAATGCAAAGAATCATCCATTAGATTTATTACCTTGCAGAGTGGGAATCTTCAACATTTTATTCAGGTATAAAAATGGCTGGTAATCAAACCAGAAAATAGCAGGCCTTGAATGAAGCAAACTGTATCAACAACCATCACCACTCGAGGATATGCATTCCAAGCAATGGCCAAATATAGCCTTATCACAAAACTCTGAAAACAAATGGCTCCATGTGACACAAGAAACAGTTTGCTAAAGACCTCCTTTCATCTCCTAGATTTGTGTAGCCACCCCAGCGATCTTGTATCTATGCAACCAGGCAACACCTCCATCTCCATGTTGGTCGTAATTACAGTATAGTGTATTTACACAAGATGTCTTCTCCCAGGACCAGGCAGTTAGTGAGTTTCTGCAGAAGGGTTCGTCAGGAGATCCAGCGCACGCTTCAGGTGCTCCACGGCAATTGACACGTCGTCGAATGCAAGAGCGCCGACGGCAAATCTTGCTGCCTTGTGAGCCTCAGCGATCTTCTCGACCGCCGGCTGGTAATTGCTGTCATACGCGTATTGGCTAGCTGGTGGCGCAGCGGGAGGGGTAACCTGGTGTGTAGCATCAACACTCGGATGGTACTGCGTTGGTGCAGGATGATTTGATGCCGGAGGAGTGTATGATGGAGCAGTTGGCACACCACCATCACTAGCAGGATGGAATGAAGGTTGATGGGTTGTGACAGAAGGTAGTGTGCTGTCCTGGAAGCTCGGGTAAGACTGGAAATTAGGGTAGTTGTATGGAGCAGGTGGGGTTTCTGTAGCGTAGTAGTTTTGAGAGGTGTGCTGGGGTTCAATTGTGTAGGGTGGTTGGTGGTATGTCTGAGGATAAGCTGAAACCTCTGGCTTATCATTGCTCTGAGGATTGTAGCCATCGTCCGAAGGTTGATCTGCTCTTGTGTACGGGGGTGGTGAGTAATTGGATGGTGGTTTATGGACCTCATTTGTAGGGTAGTCTGTGCTTGTGTACGAGGGAGATGAATAATTGGGGTGTGGGGTGTGGACATCATGAGGAGGGTAATCTGTTCCTTGGTATGAGGGAGAGGAATAAGATGAATGTGGCGGGGGTGAAAACTGGGACTGTGGAGATGAGAACTCGGACGGTGGAGGTGGTGGTGAAAAATGTGCCTGGGCAGAGACATGATCATTGAACTTCTCTGCACCTTGTCGAGAAGATATATTTCCTGGCTGGACAGCAGAAAAGCTATCCCTCCTGCTAAAATCCTGTATACAGGAAGATGATAAAATTAAGAAAACTAAAACTTCTTCAACAATCCCTAAAAAAAGATTCTTCAACAAAGACGAAAAAGTAAATAAAGACTAGCCAAATGACCTTGTCTATAGGATGAGGTGATGCTTCATTTCCATTCTGCCGGCTACCAAAAGACTGGCTTCGCCCCATATCCTGATTAATAGACCAAAAATAAGTGACTGTTAATCAGTGAATGTGAAATCTACACAGCAGTACTGTTGCACGTCTGCTATTATTTTTACATGCTGTGAGACATGCACCTTAATTCAACAAAACGATGGAGCATGAAGAAAAGGTACCAAGTAAACTTTTGCACCTTTTACAGTGTGAGAATGCAAAGTACACGATGGTTACAGAAGCCATTTTACTGAGCAATCACATCCTGTTTGAAAGATAATCAAACATATAGGCAACAATATTGAAGTCCATTGTAGCCCACCACAAATCAATCAAACATGCAAAGTAACAAGATGAAGAAACCAACTATTGAATTTTCTTTTCTTTTTTTACTTTGCATAAGGTTGCCATTTTCTCTCCCCTTAGTAACAATCTTAGCAATGATGAAAACTGATTGTAACTTCGAAAGTGGAAAACATAGGTAGCACCCGGCCTTGTTGGTAAGGTTCAGGAGGGTTGTCGACATATTTTTTGGGAAATGGTACAAGGCTTGGGGCATGTCTGGTTTCCAGCCACAGTTTGCCACGCCTAGCAATATTCAAACAAAATATTTCATGTGTGTATCTTCCAGAGTAGAACCGCAGAATGATCTGTTTGTTGAATGGATAATTATTGTTCACAAATGATAATTGTGTGTGCTTGTCTGCTTGAGTTCTAAGAGTTCTCAAAACTGAACACTGGGAGTGGTACTTATTGAAGACAAACTGGACTGAAGTGATAAAAACAAGGACGCAGTGTCATACAGGCTAGCAATACACACAAAAACTGCCCCTCAAACAGGCAACCATGTAAGCAAACTAAAGCATTGTTCAGATCTGCCACTGATGTTGTTTAAGTGGTTCATCACAGATCACAATTGCTCAGTCGCCAATTCTCATGCATATGGGGGTGACCACTGTGCCACGTAAGTGTGGTGCTCCCTTTTGCTGTTTTGCACACAAAGAGGGAGAGAGGGATACAAGAGAAAGGCGGGAGAGTGCTGCTGCCTGGCATCAAATATGTTGGCACTGCCAAATGCTGCGAGAATAGCCAACTGGTGTAATTTCGCCCCTCCCCCCATGAATGAATTAGGCAATTACACTAACTCACATTTGTATTTGAGCAATAGTTAAGTTTTTCACACACTTCAACCTGCCTCGTGAGTTGTTGTTTTTCAAAATAATAATGCTGACTAACAAATTATTGATTCCGCAGCGTGTGAACAACCAAATGCATCATAGAAAAGCCAAATTTGCAAACAAATACTAGTATCTATCATTAATGAAAGGATTGCCGGAGTTAAGGAAGTTACATGATCAATTGTAGTGGTGCTGGCAGGTGCTTCATCTTTGTCCCCACCAGGAGGGCCAGCTTCAGGCTTTCGTCCTTCTTTGAGAGCTTTTCTAATTTCAGCAGCTTTCCAGATGGCATATTTCTGCTTCTGCTCAAGCTGTTAAAGGCCAGTTAAAGCATAAATACATACGCACATTCTGAAAGTTTCAACATCGCATAATAAAATTGTAGACATTAGCATATCAGGCTTAAATAAAGAGACACTTACATCAGGTTGAAGCTCGCCAAACTGACTGAGAATCTCAAAAAAGATGCTGGCAGCATAGAAGGTTTTTGCGGTGTTTCTGCAAAATGTGCAGATTTATTTCAAATGTGTTAGTGGGACTACAAATAGCTAATCCTGATATGATTGAAGCGGAATAAGAATTGTGCAGTTATAATACATGTCAGCTCGTCCAGCACGATCCTGTTTGTCTGCTTTAGCAAAGACACTTGATGCAAACCCCTCCAAATGAAGATGGTCATCAGGCCCCAAGGTCAAAGATTTCTTATCCTGGAGGATGGAGAACTTAATTAGGACAATAAATCTGAGAGAAATGAACTTACTAATCTATATATACTGGAGCAGATTAAGGGTGTGATAAAAAGGATTGTTACTTCAAAACAGGCAAGTGAGCAAGTGGCAACACTTACATCACAAGCCCAAAATCAATCCAAACACGGAGCACTACCGCAACATTTGGAACCAGTGGGTGGCATCAAAGTGGAAGATCCATTGGAGTTTGATGCCAATGGAAGATCAGCCCATATTGCTGAGTGGTTCCGTTACTTGATTACGAGAATCAGCATAAATTCAGGTGGAGTCGATTCCTAGGGTTCCGATGGAAACATGGGACTTCATAAATTATTCACTGCATTGCACTTGCATGCTAACAGCAAAATCACCATACCTCTCAAATGATAAATATCAGTATTCTTCTTAAAGGCAGTCACATAACTGGTTGCTAATCAAAACAAAATACATCGATGTTCTCGTTCCCAAACCCTTAATGCGACGAACGCAACAGATCCAAAGTAAACTACAGTCCACAACTGCTTAGTCCCCCCCCCCCTAAGAAAACAGGTAAAAGTGAAAGGGGACAGATGCTACGATACCTTCTCGAGCTGGTTGATGAGGGAGACGAGGATGGAGTTGGTCATCTTGGTGCGCTCCTTCTGCGGGATCACCAGCCCCTTCTCCATCGCGTACAACCGACCTGTTCAAACCAAAAGCAAATCCAAATCCAAATCTCAGACCGAACCCTAGCAATCAGCGGCGATCGCCGCAAGGCAGATAGACGGCGGGGCGTCGTCTCTCACAGTAGTAGGCGACGAGGGGCTCGTGCTTCTGCAGCTCGTCGGCGCGCTGCAGGTAGGGCAGCAGCCCCTTGGCCGGCTCCGTGCCGCTCCCCATCGGCCGCGGGGGACGTCTGCCTCGCTACAGGAGAGGGATGTCGCCGGAGGCGGAGGTGGGGATTGGGGGTTTGGGTTCGGGGAGGCGGCGATTTGGTTGGGTTTTGTTGGATTTGGGTAGGTTTTCTGCTCTGGGAGTCGTTGCTAGGATGCCGCAGCTTCGTCAGGAAGGAACCGTGGAGGTGGGAGGGAGGGAAGGAGAAGCTTCTTTCTGATCGTGGGGTGGGCCAGTGGGGGTGGTTTTTTACGCGAAGGTTCCTTGCGTTGCTGCGGATTTGCACCCCGCTCCTTCCGTGGTCTCACTCGCCGACCGTCTGATCCCGGTCCCGTGCCGTGAGGAACGGTCGGGGCAAATATGCCGTTAAGACGGGGCCGCCCTTGTTTGTTTTATCCTGCACTTCTTGTTTGGTTGGGCAGATCCACCAAAAATGCAAGAGTGTGTTTGGTTTTTGTTATGGGATAGAACGCAACGGATCGGTTCCGTCCCAAGAGGCCATATGTGTTTGATTCGCTGAACGAATCAGAGCCCACACGTTTCAGAAACGACATACTCTCTCCGTTCCTTTATATAAAGCGTATTTGTTTTTGCTAAAATTTTACAATATAAGGTGCATTTGTTTTAAATCCTCATAATTCTTTTATTATATCTGATGAAGCTATGTACTTAGGGTAGGGTCATGGACCTGTCCAGCATACCCTCTCCAAGGACATCTTTACAAAGAATTAGAAGCAGTTGAAGAGAAATCATCATCCACTCGACCGCGGAGATGCGCTCACTCGACCACCTTGAAGACACTCGACCACCAGAAGATGAGGAACCCTCCACTCTGCAACGGTTAGGACTTAAACCATAGCATTATGAGCATTTATGACATTTTACTGTAGACGTTACCAGTAATGCCTTTCCTTTATGAGCATTGAACCCTGAGTAATGGAGGGGAGCTGGGGTCCTGGCGCACTATATATAAGCCACCCCCCTCCTCTGGAACAGGGGTTCGCACTTTTTTGTAAACTCACACACACACATATAATTCAGTCGACTGCCCCAGGGCACCGAGACGTAGGGCTGTTACTTCCTCCGAGAAGGGCCTGAACTCGTAAAACTCGTGTGTACAACTACTCCATAGCTAGGATCTTGCCTCCTCATACCTACCCCCATTCTACTGTCAGTCTTAGATCCACGACAGTCGGCGCCCACCGTGGGGCAGGTGTCTTAGCGACTTATTGGAGAAGTTGCATTTTTTCGATCCCCATCATCATGGTTCCAGGCGGAAGTTTGGCTGAGGGCCGCGAGATCCGTCTCGGCGCGCTCGTGTTTGTCGCCGACGACTCCGCTTGGCTTCAGGAGGCACCACTCGACGTCGACGCGCTCCCCACCCGCGGGGTGGCGCACTTTCACGCGTGCGTCCGCGGCGTCCTCCTGCGGCAACCGTCGACCCAGTACCAGTCGACTCCAACGGCTTTCCCCTTCCCTGCGACCCGCCGGAGCAAGCGCACCGGTCGGTCGAGGATTCAACGGTGGGTGAAGCATGCGGTGGCCCGCCAGTCGGCCACCCCTCAAGTCACGGCGCTCGAGCCCGACGAGTCTCTCTACGGCCTGTTCGATCTGTCCACTGGCTCCGTAGAGACTGCATCCAAGTGCGGCAACAATGACTCGGCAGCGGAAGTCCTGATGGTCAATGGACCACGCGGCCCTCCTGGCTTCGATCGTGAAGACGGAGGTGACGGGAACGGCGATCCGTCGCGCGTTCACGAGGAGTACCACCCCGAGGCTCTCTCCTCGCAACAGAGAGAAGAACTTCGTCGCCGAAACATGGATGCCCTGCATACTCCAATAGTTGGAGAAACGCTCGAGGCCCAGGCCTTGGAACAAGCTCGCTTGGCCAATCTGGCTGAGCGCACTTGGCTGGAGAACCTACAGCGTGCACTCGACGATCGCGCTCGTCAACGTGCTCCTGAGTCCAGCCGACGCCAACTTTTTCCACCTCCGGCTCAGGTATAGCGGACACCAATCCAAAACCTAGCAGCTGCTGCCCGGATAGCAGAGTCGATTCAACCTTCCCAGTCAGAAGCTGGCCAAGGTCTGGCGCAGATCAGGGCCTTGCTCCGGGCAGCAGGAGAGCAGAATACGGCCGTGTCTCAGTCGCGGGATAGGATCCATAGCAGATCTGTGGTCGCAGATACGATCCAGTCGGCCCATAGCCCGAGATCGCCCCCGAGGCGTGAGGGACGTGGAGAGCGGCGTGATCAGTACAGAAACCAGGAGCGGTATGATCATCGAGCCGATCGCGATGGTCGCCGTCGAGTGCCCATGCCTCCTCCAAGGAGTGGGTCGTACGTGTCGCGGCCACAGGAAGACAGGCGCCCTAACAGCGTCGGAAGGGGTATTCCAGTCGACCCCAGAGAGCCAGGCTTTGATGCGAGATCTATTCTCGTACAAGGCTTGGTCGACAGAAACAGAGCTCACCGAGATGGCCATGACAGAGGCCCGCAAACCAACAATAGGGTGCATGTCTCTGGCCCAGAGTACTTCAGCAGAGCTATCAGAGCTGCAATGGTTCCCCCCAACTTCAGGTTGGCGACTGGAGTCAGTAAGTTCATCGGAGAGTCCAAGCCTGACACCTGGCTCGAAGACTACCGAGTGGCTGTCCAGATTGGTGGCGGCAATGATGAGGTGGCCATGAAACACCTTCCTCTGATGTTGGAGGGCTCGGCTAGGGCGTGACTGAATCAGTTGGCACCTGGCAGCATCTATACTTGGGAAGATCTCGCACGAGTGTTTGTCAGAACGTTTGAGGGTACTTGCAAGCGGCCAGCAGGTTTGACAGAATTACAGTGTTGCGTCCAGAAACCGAATGAAACTTTGAGAGATTATATCCAGAGGTGGATCACCCTGCACCACATGGTGGAAGATTTGTCTGATCATCAGGCAATTTGTGCTTTCAAGGAAGGCGTCAGGTACCAGGAGTTGAACCTGAAATTCGGTCGGACAGGAAACATGACTCTGACTCGGATGATGGAAATCGCCACCAAGTATGCCAATGGTGAAGAGGAGGAGCGACTGCGGAGCGACAAGCACAAAGAAGTCGCCCACAAAGCCGGAGGAGGAAACTCCAGTCGGAAACAAAAACGCAAGGCCGAACCAGGGTGAGGCCTTGGCTGTGATTCAAGGAAAGTTCAAGGGGAAGCCCAAAGGGCCGTGGAACCCCAAGAAAGTAAAAGATCAGGATGGAAATGACGTGTTGGATCTGTCGTGCCATATCCACACCAAAAAAGACGAAGAAGGTAATTTCATTTACCCGAAGCATACCACTCGACAGTGTCGACTCCTAATCCAGCAGTTCCGAGAGAAACAACTCAAGGAAAAGGAGAAGGAGGCAGACAAGGCTGAGAGTGAAGGAGAAGATGATGATGGTTATCCTCACGTGAATTCCACTCTGATGATTTTTGCTGATGTTGAAAACAAGAGTCGATTGAAAGTCATCAACAGAGAAGTGAACATGGTCGCGACACCCAGTTACTTGAAATGGTCGCAGACTGCCATTACATTCGACCAGTCTGATCATCCAGCGCACATCGCCACCCCTGGGAGGCAAGCGCTGGTGGTCGAGCCGGTGGTCGAAGGCACTCGACTGACAAAGGTCCTGATGGACGGTGGCAGTGGCCTGAACATTCTGTATGCAGAAACGTTGAAAGGAATGGGCATTCCGATGTCCAGACTCAGTGAAAGCCATATGAGTTTCCATGGGGTCATCCCGGGCAAGAAGGCTGCGTTCCTCGGTCAGATTGCACTCGACGTGGTTTTCGGTGATGCCAAAAATTACCGCAAATAAAAGTTGACGTTTGAAGTCGTGGATTTTCAGAGTGCGTATCATGCAATTCTGGGCAGGCCGGCTTATGCACGATTCATGGCTCGACCTTGTTACGTGTACCTCAAACTGAAGATGCCTGGTCCCAGAGGAGTGATCACTATCTCTGGTAATCGGAAAAAGGCGGAAGAGTGTTTCCAGAAGGGCTCAAAGATCGCCGATGCCCAGATGGCCGTGGCAGAATTGGAAGAATACCAGAAAAATGCAGACCCGAGTGCCTTGTTGCGAGCCAAGAAGCCAGCCACGGATTCAGCATTCCAGTCGTCTGGCGAGACGAAGTCTGTTCACATCCACCCGATGGACCCCAATGCAGCTCCAACCCACATTTCGACCACACTCGACTCCAAATATGAAGAAGCGCTTATCCAGTTCCTCCGTGAGAACTGGGACATCTTTGCATGGAAGCCTTCTAACATGCCAGGTGTTCCCAGGGGACTGGCTGAGCATCATTTGCGAGTCGACCCGAAAGTGAAACCAGTCAAAGAGCATCTCCGACGGTCCGCCGTCCAGAAAAGAAAAGCAATCGGCGAAGAGGTGGCTCGGCTTTTGGCGGCTGAGTTTATCCGAGAGATTTACCACTCCGAGTGGTTAGCCAATGTTGTCATGGTCCCAAAGAAAGATGACTCACTCCGCATGTGCATCGATTTCAAGCATATCAATTGGGCCTGCCCGAAAGATCACTTCCCTCTCCTTCGCATCGATTAGATAGTTGACTCGACTACTGGGTGCGAGCGTTTGTCCTTTTTGGATGCCTACTCCGGGTACCACCAGATCCGTCTGTACGGACCCGACGAAATAAAGACAGCCTTTATCACCCCGTTCGGGTGCTTCTGTTATGTCACAATGCCATTCGGCTTGAAGAACGCTGGAGCCACATTTATGCAAATGATTCAGAAGTGCCTGCTCACTCAGATCAGTTGGAATGTGGAGGCATACATGGATGACATTATGGTCAAGTCACGTAAAGGTTCCGACCTGCTGACCGACCTCGCTGAAACCTTTGCCAACCTTAGAAGGTATGATATCAAGCTCAATCCATCAAAGTGCACGTTTGGAGTTCCAGGCGGAAAGTTGCTCGGTTTTCTTGTTTCCGAACGAGGAATCGATGCTAACCCAGAGAAAGTAGGTGCTATACTCCGAATGAAACGCCCTGTGCGTGTGCATGATGTCCAGAAGCTTACTGGTTGCTTGGCCACCCTAAGTCGATTCATTTCTTGCCTCGGTGAAAAGGCGCTGCCTCTTTACCGACTGATGAAGAAATCAGATAAGTTCGAGTGGACTCCAGAAGCTGATACAGCATTTGCAGAGCTAAAAGCCCTGCTTTCCACCCAGCCGGTGCTTGCTGCTCCAATCAGCAAAGAGCCTCTTTTGCTTTATATAGCAGCCACTGGACAAGTCGTCAGTATAGTACTTACGGTTGAGCGGGAAGAAGAAGGAAAAGCGTACAAAGTTCAACGCCCAGTTTATTATATTTCCGAAGTCCTGACCCCGTCAAAGCAGAGATATCCTCGCTATCAGAAGCTTGTCTATGGAATTTACATGACCACGAAGAAGGTTGCACACTACTTCTCAGATCACTCTATTACAGTCGTCAGCGACGCTCCATTGTCAGAGATTCTGCACAACAGGGATGCAACTGGTCGAGTGGCAAAATGGGCAATTGAACTCCTTCCCTTGGATATCAAGTTTGAGGCAAAGAAAGCTATCAAGTCCCAAGCAATAGCAGATTTCCTCGCCGAGTGGATCGAACAGCAACTGCCGACTCAAGTTCACTCGGAGCACTGGACCATGTTCTTTGACGGATCCAAGATGTTGAACGGTTCTGGTGCTGGAGTAGTTCTGGTATCCCCCCGAGGAGACAAGTTCAGATATGTCCTCCAGATTCACTTTGATTCCTCCAACAATGAAGCAGAGTATGAAGCACTCCTGTATGGGTTGCACATGGCCATCTCACTCGGCGTCCGTCGCCTCATGGTCTATGGCGACTCAGATTTGGTAGTTAATCAAGTGATGAAGGAGTGGGACGTCAGAAGCCCAGCCATGACTGGTTACTGCAACGCGGTGAGAAAGCTTGAGAAGAAGTTCGAGGGGTTAGAACTCCACCACATCCCCCGATTGAAAAATCAAGCAGCCGATGAATTGGCAAAGATAGGTTCCAAGAGAGAAGCCATTCCCAGCAATGTGTTCTTGGAGCATATTCACACGCCGACAGTTCAGGAAGACCGTTTCACTGAAGAGCCCCCACAACCCAAGAGCGCCACGGATCTGACTGAAGTCGAGGTCCCAGCTGTGGTCGACCTAATCATGGAGGTTCTGGCCATTACTCCCGACTGGCCGGTGCCCTACATTGCGTACATCCTCAGGAAAGAGCTCCCAGAGGATGAAGAAGAAGCTCGACAGATTGTCCGCCGATCTAAAGCTTTTACTGTGATAAGAGGGCAGCTGTTCAGAGAAAGTGTGACTAGAGTCGGTCAGAAGTGCATAACACCAGAAGAAGGTCAAATGATCCTCAATGACATCCACTCGGGGACCTGTGGTCACCATGCGTCCTCTCGGGCCATCGTGGCTAAAGCATACCGAGCTGGATTCTATTGGCCACGAGCAAATGAGATGGCGAAAGATATAGTCGACATATGTGAAGGCTGTCAATTTTACTCCGATATGTCTCACAAGCCAGCGTCAGCCCTAAAGACCATTCCCTCGTCTGGCCCTTTGCTGTTTGGGGACTGGATATGGTTGGACCGCTGAGGACCGGCAAAAGCGGCTTCACTGACGTGCTCGTTGCAGTCGACAAGTTTACCAAATGGATCGAAGCCAAACCTATCAAGAACCTTGACGCTAGCACCGCTGTCAGTTTTATCAGAGAATTGACATTCAGATATGGAGTCCCGCACAACATCATCACAGACAACGGGTCGAACTTCGATTCCGATGAGTTCAGAATTTCCTGCGCCTCTTAGGGCACTCGAGTCGACTATGCTTCTGTTGCTCACCCGCAGTCAAACGGACAAGCAGAAAGAGCCAATGGCCTAATTCTCAAAGGACTGGAGCCCCGACTGATGTGTGATCTCAAACACGCAGCAGGTGCTTGGGTTGATGAACTTCCGCCAGTTCTGTGGGGTTTAAGGACAACTCCTAATCGGTCGACCGGAAGAACTCCTTTCTTCTTAGTTTATGGAGCCGAAGCCGTTCTGCCAAGTGACTTGCTCCACAACGCACCCCGAGTTGAACTCTTCTCCGAAGCAGAAGCAGAGCAGGCCTGGCAAGATTCAGTCGATCTCTTAGAGGAGGAAAGAGAGATGGCCTTGATCCGCTCGACCATTTATCAACAAGATTTGCGTCGATTCCACGCCAGGAATGTGAGGGGTCGGGCCTTTCAAGAAGGAGACTTGGTTCTTCGAGTGGATCAGCAGAAACCACACAAGCTCGCTCCAACTTGGGAAGGCCCCTTCATCATCACCAAAGTTCTCCACAACGGAGCATACCATCTTTACAGTATCGAGCATCAGAAAGACGAGCCACGGGCTTGGAACGCGGAGCTGCTCCGCCCCTTTTATACTTAAACACTCGTTTGAATAAAATGTAATAAGCAACACCTTTTGTAATTCGTTTATCAAAGACAAGAGCTTACGGTTCTCTCATTCGATTGTGTTGTTCTTATTTACTCCTGAAATCCCCCAGTGGGTGGGCTTAGTCGCGAATCCATTCTGCCTAAGTTCGAAAAAATCCTACCGAGTGGAGAGCAATCCTCCCACTCGGGGGCTTAGCTGCAGTCGAGCACTCGCCTAAGTTCTCTCACTAAGAGGCTTAACGGCAGTCCAGTACTCGCCTAAGTTTGAAAAAATCCTACCGAGTGGAGAGCAATCCTCCCACTCGGGGGCTTAGCTGCAGTCGAGCACTCGCCTAAGTTCTCTCACTAAGAGGCTTAACGGCAGTCCAGTACTCGCCTAAGTTTGAAAAAATCCTACCGAGTGGAGAGCAATCCTCCCACTCGGGGGCTTAGCTGCAGTCGAGCACTTGCCTAAGTTCTCTCACTAAGAGGCTTAACGGTAGTCCAGCACTCGCCTAAGTTTGAAAAAATCCTACCGAGTGGAGAGCAATCCTCCCACTCGGGGGCTTAGCTGCAGTCGAGCACTCGCCTAAGTTCTCTCACTAAGAGACTTAACGGCAGTCTAGCACTCGCCTAAGTTTGAAAAAATCCTACCGAGTGGAGAGCAATCCTCCCACTCGGGGGGCTTAGCTGCAGTCGAGCACTTGCCTAAGTTCTCTCACTAAGAGACTTAACAGCAGTCCAGCACTCGCCTAAGTTTGGAAAAATCCTACCGAGTAGAGAGCAGTCCTCCCACTCGGGGGGCTTAGTTGCAGTCGAGCACTCGCCTAAGTTCTCTCAATAAGAGACTTAACGGCAGTCCAGCACTCGCCTAAGTTTGAAAAAATCCTACCGAGTGGAGAGCAGTCCTCCCACTCGGGGGCTTAGCTGCAGTTGAGCACTCGCCTAAGTTCTCTCACTAAAGGGCTTAACGGCAGTCCAGCACTCGCCTAAGTTTGAAAAAACCCTACCGAGTGGAGAGCAGTCCTCCCACTTGGAGGCTTAGCTGCAGTCAAGCACTCGCCTAAGTTCTCTCACTAAGAGGCTTAACGGCAGTCCAGCACTTGGCTAAGTTTGGAAAAATCCTACCGAGTGGAGAGCAATCCTCCCACTCAGGGGCTTAGCTGCAGTCCAGTACTCACCTAAGTTTAAGACCCATTCCTATCCGCAAGGACGACGAGGTGCAGGTCGACTGCAACCTTCTCCTTCAGAGCTGCGACACAAATACAACGTCCACTCCATCCTTATCCGCAAGGACGACGAGGTGCAGGTCGACTGCAACCTTCTCCTTCGGAGCTGCGACACAAATACAACGTCCGCTCCATCCTTATCCGCAAGGACGACGAGGTGCAGGTCAACTGCCACCTTCTCCTTCGGAGCTGCGGCACAAATACAACGTCCGCTCCATCCCTATCTGCAAGGACGAAGAGGTGCAGCAAGCAAATTCCATCCGAAGGTAAACACAAGCACATTCGGAGATAAACCAAATTCAGATAAATACTAAAAGGTTCCAAGCAGCGAATCAAAGGTACTCGGGCACCAAGCCCGAAGGAGTTTAACGGTTACAGAAACCACTCCGCATTCCGAGGCAAATTTAAAGCGTATCCAAGTTTCATAAGATTGTTCACTCGGCCGGAGGAGGGCTGGCAGGCTCCACGAACGAGTCCAGATCGATCCCATCAGCGATCCGAGTAGCGGCAGCAATGGAAGTCTCCATGAAGGACTGGAAGTCGTGCTTTTTGATGTTAGCGACTTTGATCGCAGCCAGCTTGTCTTCACGAGCCTCCTTGCAATGGACTCGCACTAGGGACAGCGCCACATCAGCGCCACACCGGGCGGAGGATTTCTTCCATTCTTGCACTCGGTCAGAGATCTCGTTCAGTCGAGTCATCAGAGATTCCAGATCATTCTGAAGCGTCGCCCCCGGCCAAAGTGTCGGGTCGATTCGAGAGACAACCTCCTTCAGGCGTGTGAGGTAGCTTGTGGCGCTGGCGATACGGGATTCCAGTCGGAGCACGTTCATCGCAGTTTCGTCGCAGACCAGGGAAGCGATAGGGTCCAGACCCGTCTCGACCCTTCCAGTTTCTTCGTCAAAGTCTTAACAAAGTTCTGCGGCCAAAAGTCAGTTCAATCAACCGAGCAAAATCCGATGGCAAGCATCAACACAGTCGGATTAAAATAAATACCTCCCAGCACGAGATAAAGCTTCTTGGCGAGGGTCCTCAGATAAGCTTCTGTGTCGTTCCTCTTGCGGATTACAGACTCCAACTTTTCGTTCAGGACGACCTTATCCTTCTTCAGGCTGGTCACTTCGCGGTTAGCTTCATTAAGACAAGATGTCAGTCTAGTCACCTCTCCTTCAAGCGTTCCGACTGAAGCAAGCTTCTTGTCTGCGAGAACGGTTTTGTCTTGGGCTACTTTTTACGCGGCGGCGAGGTCCGAGTCCTTCTTGTCCAGAGCCAACTTCATTTTCTCTGCAAAAGAAATAATCGAATCAAAAAAGAGATCAAAGATATATATTGAAGTTCAGTCGGCAATCAGTTACCTTCCATACCAGCGGCCTCGTCTTGAGCTTTTTTCAGATTTTGCTGAGCCAATTCCAAGTCTAAGTTGAGTTGCCTTTGCTTCTCTTCGAGTTCGGCAAACTTGGAGATAAGAGTATAAGACTTCTGCAGGAGGCAAGAGACAGATCAATCAATAGGTTCAAAGGCAGTTCATTTTCGAGTGAATAAAACCTAAAGAAGTGGACAACAAGCTGTTCAGACCCTAGTCGACTGCCAGCAGTCGACCGCGGTCTCGGGGACTACACCTAGTGGGTGCACTTGGCGTTCCCCCATCGGTTCTGATCCCACTCGACCGGCCCGCCGGAGTCGAGTGCAAGGAGTAAAAAGAAGAGAGAAAGAACAATTGCGCCGTCAAGAAAGATTAACTCAGACCACAGTCGACTGCCAGCAGTCGATCGCGGTCTCGGGGAGTACACCCAGTGGGTGCACTTGGTGTGCCCCCACCGGTTCTGATCCCACTCGCCCAGACCGAGTGGAAGAGCGAAACTACCAAAAACGACAGCAACACCCAATGGGTGCTCTAATTCAACGCGAACAACAGGAGATTGTGCAGAAGAAGATTTTTCGAGAACAAAAATAGTCAGAAAGTCTACTCACCTGGACGTTGGCCCGAAGGGCGGCACTAGCGTCATAGGCAGCCTGACTGCTCTCGTGCACTATCTTCACCCGCTCCATCATCATATCAGCCTGTCGGATGGCTTCCGCAATCGCTTCCGACTGGTTTTCTGGGACGGGGTAGCTGGTGAAAAAATGTGCAGACGACCCAGGTGCGGCTGCTTGAGGCTCCGTGGTGTGGAGTTGGATAGTTGAAGGAACCACAGGCGCGGTCGACCATGTGGGATGCCCACTTGGCAAGGGTGCAGCGAACGTCACAGTGGCACTGCCCGCATCTTCAGCTTGACAGACGGGAGGCGTTGCAGTTGGTTCTTGTCGAGCCACCCTGCCAGCTGTTACCTTCTTGCTCTTCCTAGGCTTAAGAGCCACATCTTCGTAGTCGTCCAGAAGGTCAATGATGTTGGGTGGAGCTGCAAGACAGAACATTCGACCCCAAGTGAACCACTCGACCCTAAAAGGATCAAGAATCGAAATCGCAAGAGTTCATACCTGGGTTAGAGGTTACCGCATCCTCCATTTCCTCGTCCCGGTACTGGTATGAAGAGGTCCCTGACGTAGCAACACTGCAAAGGCCCGCATTCAATCGGTTACACCCAGTTAATCGAATCCACAGAAAGGACAAGTCAGATGGTTACCCGGAGATAGTAGGAACGGTCACTTTGATCCGAGGCAAAGCTTTGGGCGGTTTGGAAGAGATGGCTTTCGGCACTTTCGGTGCTGGAAGCGGCGCGACCTTGGAGTGCTTTGGAGGCTTCTCAGTCGGCGTCCGGGAAGACGTCCTGGGCCACTTCGAGGATTGCCTGATCGGCGCAGCCACCAAGTCCGGAGTGCGTGCCGAGTCATGAGTGAGCTTGGACCTCCTCTCCCTGCGAGGAGGCGAGTCGACTTCTTCCTCATCAGTCGACTCATCGCTCTCCTCGTCCTCCTCGGCTTCTGAATGCTCCTCGCCGCTCTCGCCCCCGCTCCCTTCTTCTTCAGCGCCGGGGTCCTGCACTCCGTTGGCATCGAGTACATTTCAATGAGGGCCTGAGAGGATAACAATCAAAAGACATTCAGTCGACCACAAACGGGACATCACATGGCGAATCGGAAAGATACTTGATAAAACAGAAATATACCTGCTTCGGCTGGCGCGAGTTGTCGAATGGAATCACCCTCCGGGATCCCGAGGGTTGTCTTTGTTGCCAGTGATTCCCCTCAACCAGTTCTCCAAGATATCCTCACTAACCTCCTCCGGGTGGATCCGAGTGGTATCCTCGAGCCCAGAGTACATCCACATCGGATGATCGCGCGCCTGAAGAGGTTGGATGCGTCGACCGAGAAAGACCTCCAGCAAATCCATCCCGGTCACTCCGTCACGGACAAGCTGGACGACCCGTTCAACCAGCTCCTTGACCTGCGCCTTCTCTTCTGGAACTACCTTCAAGGGAGCAGGCTTCTCCACTTGAGCCAAGGAAAAAGGAGGAAGTCCAGTCGACTGGCCAGGGGTTGGCTGATCCTTGCAGTAAAACCAAGTCGACTGCCAGCCCCGGACCGAGTCAGGAAGGATCATCGCTGGGAAAGTACTTTTGCTCCTCATCTGGATCCCCAGACCACCGCACATCTGGATCACCCGCGTCCTCTCGTCACTTGACTTGGCCTTTTTGACCGACTGGGAACGGCAAGTGAAGATGTGTTTGAAAAGCCCCCAGTGCGGTCGACAGCCCAAGAAGTTTTCGCACATGGACACGAAAGCGGCCAGATAGACTATGGTGTTCGGAGTGAAATGGTGGAGCTGAGCCCCAAAGAAGTTCAAAAAACCCCGGAAGAAAGGGTGGGGAGGCAGTGAGAATCCGCGATCTACGTGGGTTGCTAGGAGGACACACTCACCCTCTCTAGGCTGCGGCTCGGTTTCGTCCCCCGGGAGCCGAGCCGACTTGTGGGGGATCAATCCCCCCTCCACCAGGTCGTCGAGGTCGTCCTGCGTGATTGCCGAGCGGATCCAGTCGCCCTGGATCTAGCCCGCCGGCAGGCCGGACCTCGACGAGGATCCGCCCCGGCTGGCCCGCTTGCCCTTCGCCTTCGCGATCGCCTTCTTCGCGCGTTCCAGCGCCGCCGTCTTATCCTTCCCCATGGTGGCGGATCAAGCTCGAGCGGAGGTCCGGCGACGAGGCGGAAGCGAGAGTGGCAGAGAGATCGGGAGAAAGAGAAGAGAGAATGGGAGCGTGCGGAGCAGAGGCCTGGCCCGAGACCTTTTATAAGGCCTTCCCCCGAGTGGCTGACTGGTGGACCCAAGCGATCTAGACAAATCCTGCAACAGTCGCGTGCGCAGTACGTGGCGAAAAAGGTGGCGCGGGGATCGAGGAGACTTGCCTAATCCGTCCCGATAACCTCGGTTCCTCCCGTCTGGCGTAGTTCCCAAAATTTGAATCCCGCGAGATCCGCGGAGAGCAGAACAACCTGTTAGACTGAAGACAAACACCCTCTACATCATCATTCGGAATTCCACCATGAAAGTTCACTCGACAACAACCAAGAATGGACCAAGGTGATTGAGAAAGGAGTCGACGTCATCTCCTCAACTCATTATTTCAGGACAAGGCATATTCATAGCGCAAAGAGTGGGTCGGAAGTGTTCTCAACCCCTTCCTCACTCAAACCCTGATCCATTCGGGGGCTAATGATGAAGCTATGTACCTAGGGTAGGGTCATGGACCCGTCCAGCATACCCTCCCCAAGGACATCTTTACAAAGAATTAGAAGCAGTTGAAGAGAAATCATCATCCACTCGACTGCGGAGATGCGCTCACTCGACCACCTTGAAGACACTCGACCACCAGAAGATGAGGAACCCTCCACTCTGCAACAGTTAGGACTTAAACCATAGCATTATGAGCATTTATGAAATTTTACTGTAGACATTACCAGTAACGCCTTTCCTTTATGAGCATTGAACCCTGAGTAACGGAGGGGAGCTGGGGTCCTGGCGCACTCTATATAAGCCACCCCCTCCTCTGGGACAGGGGTTCGCACTTTTTTGTAAACTCACGCACACACATATAATCCAGTCGACCGCCCCAGGGCACCGAGACGTAGGGCTGTTACTTCCTTCGAGAAGGGTCTGAACTCGTAAAACTCGTGTGTACAACTACTCCATAGCTAGGATCTTGCCTCGTCATACCTACCCCCCATTCTACTGTCAGTCTTAGATCCACGACAATATCCCTCCAAAAAGAGAAAAGTATCTCTCACATGATTTTCCGTATCTCTCTTTGTATCAAAAGAAGGAAACTATCTCTCTCAATTGCATGTATCTTTTGCTTTCCTAGATTCACTAATTTACTTGTCACTAGCCAACAAATTTGCCAAGGGTAATTTTGTCCTAACACCTCTATAATTATGTGCCTTGGTCACCGGACCGAAAATAATACACCTTACATGAAGGAACGGAGGTTCCCTTGTCATCCTGAACGTGGTTTCTTGAAAACGAGTGAACCATGTGGAACGGCTTCTCTCCCCCGACTTGCACAACACACTCGCGCCTCTCCAGAATCTATCCTCTGCGCGCCACGCTCTTGCGCCTCTCATCTCTCGACCTAAGCCGCCGCTAGTGTGAAATTAACTCATGACCTTTCCAGCACCGGTTGTCCCTCGCATCCCCGTCGTCTCTCCTCTCCCATGGCGACGACCTAGTAGCAGGCGCCGCCGGTTGGATGAAGCTGCGAGCGTCGACATGATGGATATGTGGGCGCTGCCGGTTGGATGGAGCATCTTCGCGCGACTCGACCGGCACGACGGTCGCGAGCATGACCCCACCCCTGTCAACCTCAGGTCCATGTCCATGTAGTCTGCGATGTGCCTTTTATCTGATTGATTTGTGCCAAGAATAGCAGCCGATGGTGTGCTTAATTACAAGCCATCTACTTCGGCTCCAGCTACAATCTTGGCTGCATCCTATGGAGACGCCATCTACTGTTTCTTTTGTTTTCCTTCAAATTCTTTTAGGTTCTTTCAGCTATTACCTTGGTTCGCATTGTTAGTGTTGTTGAATTGGTTCGTGAGAGGGGCAAGAGATGAATAATTCGGGTGATACCTATTACATCATATTCCTCTAACCAAACACTAAGATGGAACCATTCCGTTCCATCTCATTAGGTCTACCAAACACGGAGATGGAACCATTCCATTCTACTGGAATGAAACCATTACATTTGATTCTACTTGGTACTAAAACCAAACACACCCTAATTAAGGCCGTGACATACACATGGTTTTTTCGACAAAGGGTGGATTTTATTGGCTCAAAATGGAGCATCAAGAAGATACATAACATAGTGAGCACATACCCGGCCTCTGCACAGCTAGGATGCACACAACCAACGCCATCTTACACACACACACACGTGAAAAACGCCAGCAACTAGCAAAGTCATATAAGACCAAAGCTATGTGTAGGCAAGAAAAAAACATCAAAGTGATCAGATCTATGATCGTCAAACTACAACAATGACCTTATCCGCACCAGTGATTTCATTACACCACATGGACGATGAGATTCTTCAACAACAACGCCTTCAAGAAGGGAGGAGCAACAATCAAGTGTTGCCGTCACCGGATCCTACCACAAGGTCAGAATATACGTTTTCACCCTAAAGAATCAGTCTGAGCATATTCGAGCAATGCCTTCAACAAGGTATCGACGTAAGAAAAAACATCGCCATTGCCAGGTATAACCACTCGGGTTTGACCTAGGCTTTCGCCCCAAAGCTCGAGACCAGGTGCTCGAGTAACACCACCTTCGAAATCACTCATGTGTTGTCGCCGCCACTTTTCCGCGATCCCAGCAGCTACATGTGACATACACATGGTAAGAGACAAATAAAGCATTCCAACTATGATTAAGTTGGATCTGCCCAACCCAACGTCCCTAACATAAGTTCATATTATTGGTTTGATATCTCCATGTCCGCTACCTTGGAAACATGGTCCTCAAATAATACACGTGCTATCCTCAAAAAAGAAATACACGTGCTAGTCTCATATATTTTCTTACATGAATTCGGAATAGAAACTACTTTAGAATAATCGTTGAAGCATAAAGTTTCACAAATAGAGCACCCAAGCAATACTTATGATATTATTTAAGAAACATTTAATAATGCATGGCTACAACGAATTATAATCATAGTCGTGATTGCCTCTAAGGCATAGTTCTAACAGTCTCTCATTTGCATTAGATATATAATTCTCGTAGCTATTGTATGCGCCTCATGCTTAGGTCGCGGGGCTTCATCAATGGATCCGCAATATTGAAATCCATGTGTACCTTGCATATCTTTACATCTTCCTGATCAATGTTCTACCGTTTGAGATAATAACACTTAGGGTATTTGTTTCGATTTTTTTATGAGATCTCGGTTCCTTAGCTTGTGCAATGGCTTCATTGTTCTCATAGTATAGATCCAAAGGACTAGATGCACTAGGTGTAGAGGAACATACAATGTAATAAAAAATAACACATCATACAAGCAAGCTCAAGATCACTATGAAGATGAAGATGTTGGGGAATGCAGTAATTTCAAAAAAATTCCTATGCACATGCAAGATCATGGTGATGCATAGCAACGATAGGGGAGAGTATTGTCTACGTACCCTTGTAGACCATAAGCGGAAGCGTTATGACAACGCGGATGATGTAGTCGTACGTCTTCACGATCGACCGATCCTAGTACCAAAAGTATGACACCTCCGTGATCTGCACACGTTCGGCTCGGTGACGTCCCATGAACTCACGATCCAGCAGAGTGTCGAGGGAGAGCTTCGTCAGCACGACGGCGCGATGATGGTGATGATAATGCTGTCGGAGCAGGGCTTCGCCTAAGCACCACTACGATATGACCGAGGTGGATTACGGTGGGGGGGGGCACTGCACACGGCTAAGAGATCAATGATCAACTTGTGTGTCTATGGGGTGCCCCCTCCCCCGTATATAAAGGAGTGGAGGAGGGGGAGGGCCGGCCCTCTATGGCGCGCCCTGGAGGAGTCCTACTCCCTCCGGGAGTAGGATTCCCCCTTCCCTAGTTGGACTAGGAGAGAAGGAAGGGGGGGAGAGGGAGGGAGGAAAGGGGGGAGCCCCCTACCTAGTCCAATTAGGACTAGAGGGGGAGGGGGCGCGCGGCCTGCCCTGGCTGCCTCTCTCTCCCATATACTCCCCGGGGGGTTCCGGTAACCCCCCATACTCCAGTATATGCCCTAACTCACTCGGAAGCATTCTGATGTCCAAACATAGGCTTCCAATATATCGATCTTTATGTCTCAACCATTTCGAGACTCCTCTTCATGCCCGTGATCACATCCGGGACTCCGAACAACTTTCGATTCATCAAAACACATAAACTCATAATACATATCGTCACCAAACGTTAAGCGTGCGGACCCTACGGGTTCGAGAACTATGTAGACATGACCGAGACACGTCTCCGGTCAATAACCAATAGCATAACCTGGATGTTCATATTGGCTCCCACATATTCTACGAAGATCTTTATCGGTCAAAGCGCATAACGATATACGTTGTTCCCTTTGTCATCGATATGTTACTTGCCTGAGATTCGATCGTCGGTATCTCAATACCTAGTTCAATATCGTTACCGGCAAGTCTCTTTACTCGTTCTGTAATGCATCATCCCGCAACTAACTCATTAGTCACATTGCTTGCAAGGCTTATATTGATGTGCATTACCGAGAGGGCCCAGAGATACCTCTCCGACAATCGGAGTGACAAATCCTAATCTCGATCTATGCCAACTCAACAAACACCATCAGAGACACCTGTAGATCACCTTTATAATCACCCAGTTACGTTGTGACGTTTGGTAGCACACAAAGTGTTCCTCCGGTATTCGGGAGTTGCATGATCTCATAGTCATAGGAACATGTATAAGTTATGGAGAAAGCAATAGCAACAAACTAAACAATCATCGTGCTAAGCTAACGAAATGAGTCAAGTCAATCACATTATTCTCTAATGATGTGATCCCGTTAATCAAGTGACAACTCATGTCTATGGCTAGGAAACTTAACCATCTTTGATTCAACGAGCTAGTTAAGTAGAGGCATACTAGTGACACTCTGTTTGTCTATGTATTCACACATGTACTAAGTTTCCGGTTAATACAATTCTAGCATGAATAATAAACATTTATCATGATATAAGGAAATATAAATAACAATTTTATTATTGCCTCCAGGGCATATTTCCTTCAGAAGATATATCTGATCTTACTAACTAAATCGCGGTGGAGAGGAAGAAAAAGTTGATGATGATCCGACAATTCTCGCAGCTAGGTTATACCTCCCTGCCATGAGAATTATTCAACTGATTGAGGGTCAAAGTGGATGACCCCTCTGTAGTATCCACGCATTCCAAGTTAGCGATCCAGCAACACTTTGTCATCCAAAATAAAATCAGACAAGATAAAACTAGAGGAAGAAGAGCCTAGCGGCGATCCATCTAGTTCTCAACTAGATGGAGAAGAGAGGGGCGTGGTGGCTATGCGCGAGAGGGGTGCCTCCAAGGGGACTTGTGTGTCACTAGCTAACTTATGGAAGGGAAACCCCCTCCTTGGTTCGAACAACCTAAGGGGAGGAGGAGTCCTCATAAGTTTCCACCCCCCACCTTGGCCCCATGTGGCTTCCCGCCCGAGCCTAATAGGATGGCACCACTAATGAGCCTTTAGGGCCCATGTGGTTGTCTCCGCTGCCGTCGATAGAGAGGTCGTGACCGTCCCTTCCGTCACCGGCGGAGCGGACACTGCCATCAGACTCCATGGGTGGGAGCGAGTGCGGGTGGCAAGGAGGAAGCGGCGGAGGAGAAATTTGTGTGGGGGGGGGGGGGGGGGGCTGCCGGTTAGAGCATGCACAATGGTGCTATCTTAGAGTGCCACATAAGATAAATGTTGAGGTGGGGGAGAGAGAAATCATAAGAAAAGTGTTGTCTTCGCTTATTTAAAAGATGATCTCTTAACATAATATGTCTCACTATGTTTTTAGATATTACTAGTTATTAAACACAAGGGTAAGAGATAACCCATTGTAGACGTCCTTCTATTGTCATATCTAAATTACATGCAAAACTTAAGATAACACTGTTTTATTAACCATTGTATGTCCTTAGTGTTTTGCTATCGTCGTCTAATAGCGTGTGACGAGCGTCATCTTCACTAAGGCAACGCGGCACCTGACAATGGGACCCAACATTCTGTTTTTTTCTCAAACGTCTGTAATCGACCTATCAAACGTTTTTGGCAAACTGCCAACACAATTATGATGGAGTTTTGAAAAAAAAAGAATGTAACATGGTGTTTTTCATTTTATTCACCGTTCACAAATATGATGATTTTGTGCACTTTACTCGTAGGGA
Organism: Triticum urartu; assembly: GCF_003073215.2. Taxonomy (NCBI): domain Eukaryota; kingdom Viridiplantae; phylum Streptophyta; class Magnoliopsida; order Poales; family Poaceae; genus Triticum; species Triticum urartu. The sequence goes on along the minus strand of NC_053028.1, from coordinate 192,690,306 downwards.
GGGAAGGGGATTAGCGGATTGGGATGGAAGGAAGGGGTCCGTGGGGCCTGCCAAGCAAGGCCGAGAGCAACGTCCTAACACAACGTCCCCAACAACCTTGGCTTCGCTCTCCCACTCCCGCCCCGCCCCGCACACGTTCCATCCAACACGTCGCCGCCGTCGCCATGGCAACCATGTCCCGCTCCGGCTACGACTCCGATGACGAAGACTCCACGTCGGCGATGCGCCACCTCCGGCGCCTCTCCCTCCATGTAACGCCCTCGATGCGGCTATATCTCCCACGTGTCGAAGCACGACTTAGAGGCATAACCGCAATGAAATCAATGTCGCAAGTGAGGTAATCTTCACACAACCCATGTAATACATAAGGGACAGAGATACATAGTTGGCTTACAATCGCCACTTCACACAATACATGAATAAAGCATTACATCAACCAGTTACAATCAAGGTCCGACTACGGAACTAAAATAAAAGAAGACTACCCCAAATGCTACACAGATCCCCGATCGTCCCGGCTGGGCTCCACTACTGATCAACTAGAACGAAACAACATAAAGGGCAAGATCTTCATAGAGCTCCTCCTTGAGCTTGGTTGCGTCATTAGCACGGTTCAACGGCACCTGCAAACTGGTTTTGGAAGTATCTGTGAGTCACGGGGACTTAGCAATCTCACACCCTCGCGATCAAGACTATTTAAGCTTATGGGTAAGGTAAAGGTATGAGGTGGAACTGCAGCAAGCGACTAGCATATTTGGTGGCTAACATATTCGCAAAAGAGAGCGAGAAGAGAAGGCAAAGGCATGAGCGACAAACTATGATCAAGAAGTGATCCTATAACAACCTACGTCAAACATAACTCCAACACCGTGTTCACTTCCCGGACTCCGCCGAGAAGAGACCATCACGGTTACACACGCGGTTGATGTATTTTAATTAAGGTCAACTTCAGGTTTTCTACAACCGGACATTAACAAATTCCCATCTGCCCATAACCGCGGGCACGGCTTTCGAAAGTTCAAATCCCTGCAGGGGTGTCCCAACTTAGCCCATCACAAGCTCTCACGGTCAACGAAGGATATTCCTTCTAGCGGGAAGACCCGATCAGGCTCGGAATCCCGCTTACAAGACATTTCGACAATGGTAAAACAAGACCAGCAACACCGCCCGAATGTGCCGACAAATCCTGATAGGAGCTGCACATATCTCGTTCTCAGGGCACACTCAGATGAGCTCTCCATGCAACTAAAACCAAACCTCGAGTTTCCCCGAGGGGGTGCTGCACAGGGCTCTAGTTTGGACCAACACTCAGAGGAGCACTGGCCCGGGGGGGTTAAATAATGATGACCCTTGAGTCTGCAGAACCCAAGGGAAAGAAAAGGCTAGGTGGCGAATGGTAAAACCAATGTTGGGCATTGCTGGAGGAGTTTTATTCAAGGCGAACTGTCAAGGGGTTCCCATTATAACCCAACCGCGTAAGGAACGCAAAATCCAGGAACATAACACCGATATGACGGAAACTAGGGCGGCAAGAGTGGAACAAAACACCAGGCATAAGGCCGAGCCTTCCACCCTTTACCAAGTATATAGATGCATTAATTAAGTAAAAGATATTGTGATATCCCAACAAGTAAACATGTTCCAACAAGGAACAACATCTCCATGTTCCAACAAGGAACAAACTTCATCTTCACCTGCAACTAACAACGCTATAAGAGGGGCTGAGCAAAGCGGTAACATAGCCAAACAACGTTTTGCTAGGACAAGGTGGGTTAGAGGCTTGGTATAACAATATGGGAGGCATGATAAGCAAGTGGTAGGTATCGCAGCATAGGCATAGCAAAAGAGCGAGCAACTAGCAAGCAAAGATAGAAGTGATTTCGGGGGTATGGTCATCTTGCCTGAATACCCGCAAGGAAGAAGAACGAGTCCATGAAGAAGACAAACGGACGTAGATGAACGGAGCCTCACAACTCCGGAATGAAACCGAAGCTAACGCGAGAGGTAACCCGGAAAGAAGCAAACAACATAGTAAACAACCATCACATAAACATGGCATGATGCACAACAAGTATGATGCATGTCCGGTTTAATGAAGAATGGCATGGCAAAGTGCACAAGCAACCCTACAAATTAAGTGGAGATCAATATGCAACGAGTTGCATATTGACGAAACACCACAACAAGTTATTTAGTTCGATCTCGTTTATGTACCCAACAATATTAAATGTTGTTAAACATGTCAAGAGGTGAAGCATAATGAAACTATCTATCTAGGCAAGTTTAAAAGAGGCCGGAACAACAAAACGACAAGTCCGGAAAATCCCCATATGCATTTAGCAATTTAAAGCAAACAACAATTTTAACCAATCTTGAAGTTGTTATCATGATGCGGATGACATGAGCAAGTTTTATGCAATATTTATGAAAATGTTGATACGAGCAAATTAAGAAGCATTTGTGTCACCGTGGTAGAAAGAAAGGGGTGCCACGGCGACGAAACGTAAATGATGCCACAGCAACATTCCGATGATCCGGTAGCTCACGGGGATACCGGTGCAAAAGGAAGTGGGTGCGAGTGTGTCATGCAAGAAGATGGGGTGCTCCCGGATTCCGGGTTCCCACATGACGGTGGCAAGGCAAAAGAGGGGCTTCGTGGAACGAACAACTCGGACATGGATCAACACACGGTCCAACTCATACAACGCAAGCATTCATTCACGGACGTTGTCTCGAGGTTATACCTTCGAAGCGTGCGTTATCGGAGGGGTTCAAGTTCGATGCGGTGTAGAGGAAGTAGACGTTCTCGGGACGTTGAGGGAAGTAGTGGTACTTTTCCGAAGAGGAACTTGATGAACCCAACATCTCCAAGGCGACGGTAGCCGTACACGGCAACGGTTACTTGGAGGGTCGTCCATTACGTGGTACTTAGGTGAATCCATGAGAAACGGTAGTCGTACATGGTTCATCGAGGAACTTGACGTTTCATCTGTAGTCGTTCGAGCGTCCGACGGTAATGGTACTCGGTCGTTTCGAAGAGGTACTTGGGGTCATTCGACATTGCCGGTCCCGTCATCTCGAAGGGGTACCTGACGTCCTTAGCGATTCCGAACACGACGGTAGAGGTACACTTGTTGTAGGGGTACTTGTCGGATCCACGGCGACGGTAGAGGCACAAACGTTCCCGCGGTACTTGACGGTTCGGTCTTGGTGTAGATGTACATGGCAAACGTAGGAATACTCGGCATCTTGTCAAACCCAAGTGACGGTAAACATTCTCGCGGACGAAACCGGGAGGCGAAGGCAAGTCAATGCGGCGGCGGCCTGTGCTCACCACTGAAGCAGCAGCAGAAGACGAAGGTGGACGGCATCGGCCTTGGCGCGGAACGAGGGGGGCGGAGCTCCTGCTCGAGCAGAGGGCTCGGGCGCGGGACTTGAGGCACTGGAGGCGATGGGACTAGGCGGGCCAGAGCAGAGCCAGGAGGAGGAGGTCGCGGGCGACGAAGCAGCTCGAGGAAATGGGCTCACTGGCCAGAACGATGCACCACGGCAGAGGAAAAAGGGTCGCCGGTGGCGCTGTTAGTGCAGCTCTGCTGGAGGCGCGAGCGCCATGGCGGGGAGACGACGGAGGAGTTTGCTGGGGCGTGGCCTCCAGGGAAGCAGCTCCGCTGCGGGTGCTGTGCGTGCGTGAATGGTGGCAGCGGTGGAGGGTTGCACGATGGTGGCGGTGCAGGCCGACATGGCAGAGGCAAGGGAAGGCACGAGGAGGCGTGGCCATGGGGATCGGGATCCCTCTCCCTGGTGCGTGTGTGTCGGAGGAGGGAAACGAGGAGAGGGCGAGGGGATCAGCGATCCTCCTGGCGGCGTGAGGGGAACGCGAGAGTGAGAGAGGTTGTGCGGGCTAGGGTTAGTGGGGGTAGATGGGCCTGCTGGGCCTCGAGGAAGCAGGCCGGCCTGGCTGCTGGCTCCCTTTCCCTCTAAATTCTTTCCTTTTATAAATAATTGTTTATATAAATAAACAACCAACGAAGGGGAAAATCCAGGGGTTTTTGGTTAGAGATATGAGATATATAACTATATATCTGGAACCCTGGATTTATGTAGGGTTTGAATAAATTGCTCAAGCATTTTTAGAAGGTAGAAAAATAATTAGAGTTTGGATTATTCTCAAACTTCAATCATTTTTGAACCTGACCAAAACAACTTCGAATGGGATGAAGTCTGACAGAGAGGGTGTAGGAAAGAGGCAAGATTTATAGGGAAAACATGAACATTAATGCAGGAGGAATAAGGTTGCTTGCAAAGACATGAAAGAAGAAGGAAGTGAGAGGGAAGGAGAAGGTGATGAAGCAAGATTCATGCATGGAACATGCAACAACTTAATATGTATGAAAAACACCCAATGCACATGATGACATGATGAAATGCAACATGATGCAATGATGAATGCAAAGAACCAAACAAATCACACGACGAAACCCGGAAACCCTGGAAGGCATCTGAAGCTCCGGTCTTGGGGCGTCACACTCCACCTCCTACAGCCCTCCGATCGGCCCGCCCCCGAGGGGGCTAATGCCCTGGCCCCCGCCGCGTGCGCGGGGAAGCGGTGGGCGGGGGGCCTGGACGTGGATGCAGCAGCACTCACCGCGTACCTGCGGGGGCGGCACTTGGTGACGCAGGAGCGGTGTGACGCCCCCGATTTGACCGTACACTAATCATGCACGCAATTGTGTACGATCAAGATCAAGGACTCACGGGTAGATATCACAACACAACTCTACAAATAAAATAAGTCATACAAGCATCATATTACAAGCCAGGGGCCTCGAGGGCTCAAATACAAGAGCTCGATCATAGACGAGTCAGCGAAAGCAACAATATCTGAGTACAGACATAAGTTAAACAAGTTTGCCTTAAGAAGGCTAGCACAAACTGGGATACAGATCGAAAGAGGCGCAGGCCTCCTGCCTGGGATCCTCCTAAACTACTCCTGGTCGTCGTCAGCGGGCAGCACGTAGTAGTAGGCACCTCCGGTGTAGTAGGAGTCGTCGTCGACGGTGGCGTCTGGCTCCTGGACTCCAGCATCTGGTTGCGACAACCAAAATGAAAGGAAAAAGGGGGAAAAGGGGGAGAAAGCAACCGTGAGTACTCATCCAAAGTACTCGCAAGCAAGGAGCTACACTACATATGCATGGGTATCAAATGGAGTAAGGGTATCATATGTGGACTGAACTGCAGAATGCCAGAATATGAGGGGGATAACTAATCCTTTCGAAGACTACGCTTCTGGCAGCCTCCGCCTTGCAACATGTAGAAGAGAGTAGACTGAAGACCTCCAAGTAGCATCGTATAGCATAATCCTAACCGATGATCCTCCCCTCGTCGCCCTGTGAGAGAGCGATCACCGGTTGTATCTGGCACTTGGAAGGGTGTGTTTTATTAAGTATCCGGTTCTAGTTGTCATAAGGTCAAGGTACAACTCCAAGTCGTCCTGTTACCGAAGATCACGGCTATTCGAATAGATTAACTTCCCTGCAGGGGTGCACCACATACCCCAACACGCTTGATCCCATTTGGCCGGACACACTTTCCTGGGTCATGCCCGACCGTGGAAGATCAACACGTCGTAGCCCCACCTAGGCACAACAGAGAGGTCAGCACGCCGGTCTAAACCTAAGCGCACAGGGGTCTGGGCCCATCGCCCATAGCACACCTGCACGTTGCGAACGCGGCCGGAAGCAGAACTAGCCCCCTTAATACAAGAGCAGGCTCACGGTCCAATCCGGCGCGCGCCACTCAGTCGCTGACGTCACGAAGGCTTCGGCTGATACCACGACGCCGGGATACCCATAACTACTCCCGCGTAGATGGTTAGTGCGTATAGACCAAATGGCCAGACTCAGATCAAATACCCAGATCTCGTTAAGCGTGTTAAGTGTCCGCGAACGCCGACCAGGGCCAGGCCCACCTCTCTCCTAGGTGGTCTCAACCTGCCCTGTCGCTCTGCCACAAAGTAACAGTCGGGGGCCGTCGGGAACCCAGGCCCACCTCTACCGGGATGGAGCCACCTTCCCCTTCAGCCCCCATCTCCGAACAGTATCACAGGTAAGGTAAGTATGCAAAGTATATTGTATATGCCCGTGATCACCTCCCGAAGTGATCACGGCCCATTAGTATAGCATGGCAGACGGACAAGAGTGTAGGGCCACTGATGGAACACTAGCATCCTATAATAAGCAGTAGGATAGCAGGTAATGGTAACAACAGTAGTAGCAAGGACAGGCTATGCATCAGGATAGGAATAACGGAAAGCAGTAACATGCTACACTACTCTAATGCAAGCAGTATAGAGAAGAGTAGGCGATATCTGGTGATCAAAGGGGGGCTTGCCTGGTTGCTCTGGCAAGAGAGAGGGGTCGTCAACACCGTAGTCGATCACAGGGGTACGGGCAGCGGCGTCGGTCTCGGTGTCTAGCGAGAGAAGAGGGGGAAGAAACAATAAATATAATGCAAGCAAAGCATCACAAGGCATAACATGACAATATGCGATGCTAGGAGTGCCCTAACGCGGTATGAGGTGGTACCGGCAAAGGGGGGGAAACATCCGAGAAAATATCCCCGGGGTTTCGCATTTTCGGACAGATGAATTGAAGGGGGAAAAGTTGCATGTTCGCTATGCTAGGGATGCGTGGCGGACGAACGGGCTGCGTATTCGGATTCGTCTCGTCGTTCTGAGCAACTTTCGTGTACAAAATTTTTCCAACTGAGCTACGGTTTATTTTATATTAATTGTAAAAAAAATTAAAACATTTTCTAAATTCAGGATTTAATTTAATTCAAAATTAAATTTGTATTTAAATTCTATGGGTACACAGGAAGTGTACCCAGATTGTGTCTAAGGGGCTGACAGGTGGGGCCCTGGTCAAATGTCCAGTCAGCGTTTGACTGGACCGTTGACTGGTCAAAGGGAGCCCGTGGGACCCAAATGTCATTGACTGGGTTATCCTAGTCAGCGGTTTGACTGGTCAATGGACCCATGTGTCATTGATACATGTTTTACTAAACAACACTTGATTAACTAATCTGGTTGATTTGGTTATTATGCAGGTTAATTAAGTTAACTAATTAACTTACTAGCTAATTAATTAATTAATTAATTTAACAATATTTATTTATTTAATTTCTTTTTATGTTTTATTTTTGGGCGTGGGCCCCATCTGTCATAGGCACAGGGGCCTTGCGGGTCGGGCGAAGGGCGAAGGGCGTGCGGGTTACGGGCACGGGCGCCCAGCCCGATTGGGCATTCGCCCAGATCGAAAGGGGGGCGACCATGGGCACGGCGAGGCCGCCCGCCTGAGGCGGAAGTGGTGAGGCCACCACAGGACGGCGCGCGTTGCAGGCGGTTGAGGCTAGCAGGACTCGCAGCGGTGGCGAGCGGGGTCGAGAAGGGCGGCAGCAAGCAACGGCACCAGCAACAGTAGAGCGAAGCAGCGGCGGCGACAGGCGCAGCCGGACGCGGCCACCGCGCGTGTGAGGCGATGCGGGGTGAGCAAGGCGCGCGTGCGGAACGTGGCCGGTGGGAGCAGCAGCAGGGGGAAAAGGGAGGAGAGGGAAGCTCACGAGGGCCGTAGGGAAAAGGCCGCGGGCTCGACGGAGGTCGAGGACGACGTGCGGCGTGGCGGCGTGCAGTCGAAGACGACGGGGCAGTGGCGAGGATGGAGGAGCGCGGCGTCCGCGCGGTGGTGACTCCGGCGAGGGGGCTCCTGCGGCGGGGGCCCGGGCGGCGGGGTCGCGGCGAGGCGGCACCGGGCGGCGTCGGCGGTCCGGGCGACGTGCGAGGGATAAGGAGGGGCGAGGCAGTCCAGCGCGCGGCGAGGTGGGGCGTCGGGGTGGCACCGGGGACGGGCTCCGGCGTCAGGGCGCGAGGCGGCGCGGTCGAGGCGCCATCTCCCCCGATCCAGATCGGGGAGGGGCGAGGGAGACGCGAGGGGGTGGGACGAGTGGGGGAGAGTGGGGATCGGGTGGGGGTTAGGGTTCGGGGAGGTGGCCTTGTAGGCCAGAGAGGAGGGTCGGCTGGGCCGACCGGTTGGCTAGCTGGGCCGGTTGGCCCAGGGTGGGGGGGGGTTGTGTATTTTCTTTTTTTTCTTTTTTTGTTTTACCTTTTATTCATTTCTCTTTTATTTTAGTTGCACTATATTTTTGGTTTAGTAAAATATGAAAATAGCTCCAAAAATAGTGTGTCAAATTAATCCACTGTTCTAAGAAGTTTTACCTCAGAATAAAAATAGTTTAGTATTTGGTAAAATATATTAGGAGTATAACTAATTGTTTTGATGTTTTTTTAATCACTTAAGGGTATTTAAATATTTTATAAAGATGTTGTTACTCCACCAATAATATCCATGATTTATTTGTCACATTAAGAACATTTTAATTTTTAATGTTTGAAAACATTACCGTTTGACTTGATTTTTGAATTTTGAATTCGAACGGGATTGAATCATAGCGAGGTTTACAACCGTAAGAGTGGTGACGTGGCATCATTAGCAGAGGTTACTGTAGCATGATTACCCGGGCGTCACAATTCTCCTCCACTACAAGAAATCTCGTCCCGAGATTTAGGAGCGGTTACAAGGGGAAGGGATCTGGTTACGAAATTCTAAAGATTCTTCTCGGTCATAGTTGCTCTTCTCGAAGAGGTCGATCCATTACATTGATGTCTTCGGTCCTCTGCTTCAGGTCGTCATGATGAAGTCACCGTCCTTCCTTCAGGACCATCACCGAACTTACGAAAGGGGGAGAAGGGAAAACTGTATATGGATGGATTCTAACAAGATCGAGCATCAGACGGTTAACTCAGGGAAGAAGCATAAGTTTCTCTCGATTTGAAACTTAAGAAGATATCGAGAGCAAAGTAAGAAGGTACCATGAGAAGTTTCAAACGGATAGGCAATCGTTCGATGCCTAATCAGAAGGTGAAAGGGTTTCAGGGCAACGAGAATAGGTATTGCGCCTCATACCAGAATATATCACTAGACAGGTGGTCCGTGAATTACATACGAAGTCGAGCGTGAGGAACAACCTTGGGAACAGGTGGTGTATAGGAGAGTCAGGTTTCGATCCTGGGACCTGTGGGTTATGGGCCCACCATGTGGGATAAAAGTAGGAGGGGTGACATCTTGCATGGTCACGATAGCAAGGCATGTCAGAGGCTAGTCTGTCAGTTATGTCGGCAACAACATCGATACCAAGGGCGAGGGACGAAGAGAACCATTCTCCTGCTCGTTGAACGAGGCGGACCAATAGGCAAAGTTCTCATCCATCGGTGGTTACCGGAATGTCATCAACAATAGAAACAGGGTCTTACCGACAGAATTGTACACCGAGGTGTTTACCTAAGTAGGAGAAAACTACTGCTTACATCATATAGATCACAAGAAGGTTTAAACAATCCCAATGGAAAGGAAAAGTGATTGTCAGGTTTAAGCAGAACAATGGAAAGGAAAATGTGTTTAAACACATATTTCAAGGGTATATCCTTCCCAAGGACAAGCAGAGCATGATATCCGTGGCAGGATATCATGTAGAAAACCCCTTAGGTAAGGGGAGAGAAATTTCATGACATTACCCATACAATGGTGTTTGGATAATTTAGCAGGAAACATTTAGCATTGGCTTCAAATGTCCTTGTTGACAATCGGAGTACCACAAACATGCTTCGAGATAACATTACATGGTCTTCAAGTAAGTTCAGACTTTGGAAACAAAAAGGGTCCATCAGGAAGAACTTATAGAATAAGTCTTACAATTTCCTCATGGAAGAAAGGATAGCCTGGCTGAAAAGGGAAACTATAACAATTGGGCCTCCGGCCAGGTGTGCTAGGCACGAATCACCTTACCGGGTTAAAGAACAATGTTATAACTCTTGGAAATATGTTCCAACCATCATATCTGACCGAGGTGCAGATCTAATTGGTGTCATGATACCTCAGACTCAGGATGTCCGAGAAGAAAAGGTGCAACACAAATAGTCGAAATGACATTGCAAGATTCTCGGGAAATGAACCATGGGAGAGGGTTCCTGGAATAATAGTTCATCATTAAACCAAGGAGGGGATGAGAAGGTGGCTGTTGGGCTCAGCGACAATTCATCGAGAATTTCAAACGGAGGGCTTTCCACAATAATGTGAACAAGAAGATGACACTAGTCAATTCAAATGATATAATTTTGTATGCTCTAGGAAAACATACACCATCAATCATAGTTGAGAGGTGCAACCGAAATGTGGGCTTATAGTAGCATGATCAACGTTAGAATGGTGGTTCAGCAACCGATAGGCTAAGAATGAATTATTGATCATTAACTCCAAAGCAATAGGGTTGCTAGAAGGGCAAAATCCAAATAGCACCGTTCACTTGTTGGTACCCCGGTTGGAACCAATACAAGGACCAAGAAAGAATGGTCATGGTGAGAAGTATCACTATACCAAGAATTCTTAAGTGGTGGAGCAATCCTCACAACATTCTTGACATCAAAGATGGTAATACTCCGCGGTAGAACATAACATAAGTTGGATAGCAAGGAACTCAAGGTACAACACAAAACAGGAACAAGTTTTGTGTTGGAGGGAATGCAATAATGTTGTCGATGATAACCCAAATCATCAAGGGCAAAGGATGCTATTTCTCATCAAGAATTCGATAGATATCTTGGAAGACCTCATAAGGTTGATGATGTTCACGACACATTTGTCGAGAGATTTCAAGATGTAAACAATCAGCAACGACATCGAGTCAAAGAAATGATGAAGCGGAAGGTCATTGGAACCATGGGTAGGACACAAACTTTAAATCAAGCTTGTTGCTCAAGGTGAACTGATATGACGAGGAAGATAGATGTAAGTTTAGCTCATCATCGAAAGTTGTGCTCCGAGATTAAGGACCAGGTAGCACAGTTAAAATTTAGCACGATAATGATATAGCCGATCAGGCTAGGAATGACTTGAAGGATTATTAAACTCGTAAGCAACAAGAATTACTTAGAGTTATTGAATCAGAGTGCGGAATCGATTCACTTATCGGTGTTCTCAAGTGACTAATATCTCAGAACCTGGGGGATCCGAGATCGGTGAGAAACAATACTAGATGAAGACTCGCAGGAAGCAACACAGTACTCGAGATACCAGAGGTTAATACTCGAGGAAGATCAAAAATAGAGGTTGTAGAGATGTATCGATCAACAAAAGACAAGTGCTTTAACTTGTCTGAGAAATGGAATCAAGGAGAAAATGTGGTCGGGATCATGATTGCAAATGATCAATACATAGGTACCAGATGATGTCATATCAAGGAAATAGTTATTATTGCAAGAAGCTTCTATGACAGGATCTACATCGTGTCCATGGGCATGAACACAAAGTTCAAGGTCGACTCCCACTTCTTTAATGCATAACCTTCCATTTACTTCTCGCCTTCAACGAAGTTGTGGTGTTGAAATTTTATCCGTCATAACACCAGTAGAGTATGACCCTAGTAATTTCCGGGTTCACACAGATTAGAAAAAGGCATATGTTCAACCCGTCAGGGTATCGTGGAAACATATACCACAAGCTTCAATAGTAAATACCACAAGCTTGAAAGCAAAGCATGGTTGGCCAATCAGAGGATAGGATTTACCAATGGAGAGAGAACTTCCAAAGGGATTGAATATGAAGGACACTATCGGATAAAATCCAACAAAGGATCCGGTGGTCCTCAAAGGATCTTATGTGAGCATCAGTACTCAACTAGAAGAGGAAAGAATGCAAAGGCATTGGATTATGGAAACAACTGACTAATCCAGAGCACAAATGCAAATGAATTATGATTTTCAATTCAAGGGATCAGAAGCAATGTTCTGATTAGGGATGGATAAGTTGAATAGCCCTAGGGGTACAATCGACGGCAATTGGATTTGTTGAGAACCAGCTCGTGTTTAAAATGACGTCTAAGCCGAAAAGATAATTTAAAAGGATCAACTGATGATTGCGTGCATTCGCACTCATGTTGAATCAATAGGATCAAAAAGACGAAGCCTAAGGATACTGATGAATATTGCCAGACATATGGAAAGCATCCATAATGCAAGCAGCCAAGTATTGCAGAGCAATAAGCTACTAAGGATTTTTGGAGGATCGAATAGTATGTCGATGACCATTGTGAAACACATGAACAACTGGGGGATGAGCGGATACTCAATAAGTGCGAGAATTATCCATAGGGGTATTCAGGTGACAAAGAACAACAAGGCAGTAAGCTCAAAGGATTATCGAAACAACGACGAGTATTTCGGGGTATCTTGTAATAACAAGAACAACTGGGAATAAAAGTAAGAACGACAGGTGTAAGTATTTATCCATAGGGATTTTTCGGTGGTAGGGAATTGCAAAAGCAACATGCACGAGGTCTCGAGAAAATATCGGAGAGTATTGTGAGAATCTTCTGTTGAAGCAGTAGATCATCCGTAATGAAAGGGTTCTCCGGTAGGAAGTAGTAACGAGAACCTAGAGTTAGATTTTGCAAAATTCATTTAATCCGAATAGAAGAGAGTTCAGAGTCCCAGAGTAAGGATCGAGGAGTAAAAGATCCTAATACCACCCAGATGGCGACGTGGGCCCGTAAGGCACACAGCCATGTTAGTAAAAGTTTTTAAAATGTCTAGACTCAACTTCAGCCAAGGAGTGTGGAAGGGGGATTCCTACAGACAGTCGGTTCTGATACCAACTTGTGACGCCCCCGATTTGACCGTACACTAATCATGCACGCAATTGTGTACGATCAAGATCAAGGACTCACGGGTAGATATCACAACACAACTCTACAAATAAAGTAAGTCATACAAGCATCATATTACAAGCCAGGGGCCTCGAGGGCTCGAATACAAGAGCTCGATCATAGACGAGTGAGCGAAAGCAACAATATCTGAGTACAGACATAAGTTAAACTAGTTTTCCTTAAGAAGGCTAGCACAAACTGGGATACAGATCGAAAGAGGCGCAGGCCTCCTGCCTGGGATCCTCCTAAACTACTCCTGGTCGTCGTCAGCGGGCAGCACGTAGTAGTAGGCACCTCCGGTGTAGTAGGAGTCATCGTCGACGGTGGCGTCTGGCTCCTGGACTCCAGCATCTGGTTGCGACAACCAGAATGAAAGGAAAAAGGGGGAAAAGGGGGAAAAGGGGGAGAAAGCAACCGTGTGTACTCATCCAAAGTACTCGCAAGCAAGGAGCTACACTACATATGCATGGGTATCAAATGGAGTAAGGGTATCATATGTGGACTGAACTGCAGAATGCCAGAATATGAGGGGGATAACTAATCCTTTCGAAGACTACGCTTCTGGCAGCCTCTGCCTTGCAACATGTAGAAGAGAGTAGACTGAAGACCTCCAAGTAGCATCATATAGCATAATGCTAACCGATGATCCTCCCCTCGTCGCCCTGTGAGAGAGCGATCACCGGTTGTATCTGGCACTTGGAAGGGTGTGTTTTATTAAGTATCCGGTTCTAGTTGTCATAAGGTCAAGGTACAACTCCAAGTCGTCCTGTTACCGAAGATCACGGCTATTCGAATAGATTAAACTTCCCTGCAGGGGTGCACCACATACCCCAACACGCTTGATCCCATTTGGCCGGACACACTTTCCTGGGCATGCCCGGACGCGGAAGATCAACACGTCGCAGCCCCACCTAGGCACAACAGAGAGGTCAGCACGCCGGTCTAAACCTAAGCGCACAGGGGTCTGGGCCCATCGCCCATAGCACACCTGCACGTGGCGAACGGGGCCGGAAGCAGATCTAGCCCCCTTAATACAAGCGCGCGCTTACGATCCAATGCGGCACGCGCCACTCAGTCGCTGACGTCACGAAGGCTTCGGCTGATACCACAACGCCGGGATACCCATAACTACTCCCGCGTAGATGGTTAGTGCGTATAGACCAAATGGCCAGACTCAGATCAAAAACCCAGATCTCGTTAAGCGTGTTAAGTATCCGCGAACGCCGACCAGGGCCAGGCCCACCTCTCTCCTAGGTGGTCTCAACCTGCCCTGTCGCTCCGCCTCAAAGTAACAGTCGGGGGCCGTCGGGAACCCAGGCCCACCTCTACCGGGATGGAGCCACCTGCCCCTTCAGCCCCCATCTCCGAACAGTATCACAGGTAAGGTAACTGTGTAAAGTATATTGTATATGCCCGTGATCACCTCCCGAAGTGATCACGGCCCAGTAGTATAGCATGGCAGACGGACAAGAGTGTAGGGCCACTGATGGAACACTAGCATCCTATAATAAGCAGTAGGATAGCAGGTAATGGTAACAACAGTAGTAGCAAGGACAGGCTATGCATCAGGATAGGAATAACGGAAAGCAGTAACATGCTACACTACTCTAATGCAAGCAGTATAGAGAAGAGTAGGCGATATCTGGTGATAAAAGGGGGGGCTTGCCTGGTTGCTCTGGCAAGAGAGAGGGGTCGTCAACACCGTAGTCGATCACAGGGGTACGGGCAACGGCGTCGGTCTCGGTGTCTAGCGAGAGAAGAGGGGGAAGAAACAATAAATATAATGCAAGCAAAGCATCACAAGGCATAACATGACAATATGCGGTGCTAGGGGTGCCCTAACGCGGTATGAGGTGGTACCGGCAAAGGGGGGGAAACATCCGAGAAAATATCCCCGGGGTTTCGCATTTTCGGATAGATGAATTGAAGGGGGAAAATTTGCATGTTCGCTATGCTAGGGATGCGTGGCGGACGAACGGGCTGCGTATTCGGATTCGTCTCGTCGTTCTGAGCAACTTTCGTGTATAAAGTTTTTCCAACCGAGCTACGGTTTATTTTATATTAATTGTAAAAAAATTTAAAACATTTTCTAAATTCAGGATTTAATTTAATTCGAAATTAAATTTGTATTTAAATTCTATAGGTACACAGGAAGTGTACCCAGATTGTGTCTAAGGGGCTGACAGGTGGGGCCCTGGTCAAATGTCCAGTCAGCGTTTGACTGGACCGTTGACTGGTCAAAGGGAGCCCGTGGGACCCAAATGTCATTGACTGGGTTATCCTAGTCAGCGGTTTGACTGGTCAATGGACCCATGTGTCATTGATACATGTTTTACTAAACAGCACTTGATTAACTAATCTGGTTGATTTGGTTATTATGCAGGTTAATTAAGTTAACTAATTAACTTACTAGCTAATTAATTAATTAATTTAACAATATTTTTTTATTTAATTTCTTTTTATGTTTTATTTTTGGGCGTGGGCCCCATCTGTCATAGGCACAGGGGCCTTGCGGGTCGGGCGAAGGGCGAAGGGCGTGCGGGTTACGGGCACGGGCGCCCAGCCCGATTGGGCATTCGCCCAGATCGAAAGGGGGGCGACCATGGGCACGGCGAGGCCGCCCGCCTGAGGCGGAAGTGGCGAGGCCACCACAGGACGGCGCGCGTTGTAGGCGGTTGAGGCCAGTAGGACTCGCAGCGGTGGCGAGCGGGGTCGAGAAGGGCGGCAGCAAGCAACGACACCAGCAGTAGTAGAGCGAAGCAGCGGCGGCGACAGGCGCAGCTGGACGCGGCCACCGCGCGTGTGAGGCGATGCGGGGTGAGCAAGGCGCGCGTGCGGAACGTGGCCGGTGGGAGCAGCAGCACGGGGGGAAAGGGAGGAGAGGGAAGCTCACGAGGGCCGTAGGGAAAAGGCCGCGGGCTCGACGGAGGTCGAGGACGACGTGCGGCGTGGCGGCATGCAGTCGAAGACGACGGGGCAGTGGCGAGGACGGAGGAGCGCGGCGTCCGCGCGGTGGTGACTCCGGCGAGGGGGCTCCTGCGGCTGGGGCCTGGGCGGCGGGGTCACGGCGAGGCGGCACCGGGCGGCGTCGGCGGTCCGGGCGACGTGCGAGGGAGAAGGAGGGGCGAGGCAGTCCAGCGCGCGGCGAGGTGGGGCGTTGGGGTGGCACCGGGGACGGGCTCCGGCGTCAGGGCGCGAGGCGGCGCGCTCGAGGCGCCATCTCCCCCGATCCAGATCGGGGAGGGCGAGGGAGACGCGAGGGGGTGGGACGAGTGGGGGAGAGTGGGGATCGGGTGGGGGTTAGGGTTCGGGGAGGTGGCCTTGTAGGCCAGAGAGGAGGGTCGGCTGGGCCGGCCGGTTGGCTAGCTGGGCCGGTTGGCCCAGGGTGGGGGGGGTTGTGTATTTTCTTTTTTTGTTTTACCTTTTATTCATTTCTCTTTTATTTTAGTTGCACTATATTTTTGGTTTAGTAAAATATGAAAACAGCTCCAAAAATAGTGTGTCAAATTAATCCACTGTTCTAAGAAGTTTTACCTCAGAATAAAAATAGTTTAGTATTTAGTAAAATATATTAGGAGTATAACTAATTGTTTTGATGTTGTTTTAATCACTTAAGGGTATTTAAATATTTTATAAAGATGTTGTTACTCCACCAATAATATCCATGATTTATTTGTCACATTAAGAACATTTTAATTTTTAATGTTTGAAAACATTACCGTTTGACTTGATTTTTGAATTTTGAATTCGAACGGGATTGAATCATAGCGAGGTTTACAACCGTAAGAGTGGTGACGTGGCATCATTAGCAGAGGTTACTGTAGCATGATTACCCGGGCGTCACAAGCGGTTATACAGGTTCTTCGTCGACCGGCGGGAGCTCCACACGCCCGTCGTGCTGCCCATGGCCTCCCACCGCGAGCTCTGCTTCCCGCAGATGACGACGCTCGTTCGCGAGGCCGGGGTGCGGCCGCTCAACCTCATGGCAGACGACCCCGACGAGTACTTCGCCGTCATGGAGGCCGTCGGCGGGCTCGACATCTCCCTCGCCGTCAAGTTCGGCATACAGTACAGGTTGGTTCGCTTTTCTTTTCTCACCGCACGTTGCAGTTAATTTACTGGCAATCGAGTAATTCCCTCACAAATAAACTGGTAAAGAACACAACTCGATCCCGAATTTCTCCCATATGTTCCATATATATATGGGGATTGTTAGTTGGTGGTTAACGAGAGGGTTCCATCTGAAAAGAAAAAAGGTTAACGAGAGGGCTTACATAATTGCTTGATGTCACGAGGCGAACTGCGAACTACATCTATGGATCTGTTGGTAATTTGACTGTCGGTATTCAGCAACTAATAGTTTTGTTTTACTCTTCTAAATGTAATAACACAAATCATACTGATCTTGACCATACTGATTATCCCATTCACGAGGATTCTGACTTGGATTTTGAGTTGGAGCATGGTTAAAGTGTTCCTCCGGTATTCGGGAGTTGCATGATCTCATTGTCATAGGAACATGTATAAGTTATGGAGAAAGCAATAGCAACAAACTAAACAATCATCGTGCTAAGCTAACGGAATGAGTCAAGTCAATCACATTATTCTCTAATGATGTGATCCCGTTAATCAAATGACAACTCATCTCTATGGCTAGGAAACTCAACCATCTTTCATTCATCGAGCTAGTCAAGTAGAGGCATACTAGTGACACTCTGTTTGTCTATGTATTCACCCATGTACTAAGTTTTCAGTTAATACAATTGTAGCATGAATAATAAACATTTATCATGATATAAGGAAATATAAATAACAATTTTATTATTGCCTCCAGGGCATATTTCCTTCAGTCTCCCACTTGCACTAGAGTCAATAATCTAGATTACACAATAATGATTCTAACACCCATGGAGTCTTGGTGCTGATCATGTTTTGCTCATGAGAGAGGCTTAGTCAACGGGTCTGCAACATTCAGATTCGTATGTATCTTGCAAATCTCTATGTCTCCCACCTTGACTTGATCGTGGATGGAATTGAAGCGTCTCTTGATGTGCTTAGTTCTCTTGTGAAATTTGGATTCTTTTGCCAAGGCAATTGCACCAGTATTATCACAAACGATTTTCATTGGACCCGATGCACTAGGTATGACACCTTGATCAGATATGAAGTCCTTCATCCAGAATCTTTCATTTGCTACTTCTGAAGCAGCTATGTATTCCGCTTCACACGTAGATCCCGCCACGACGCTCTGCTTGGAACTGCACCAACTGCCAGCTCCACCATTTAATAAAAACACGTATCCGGTTTGTGACTTAGAGTCATCCGGATCAGTGTCAAAGCTTGCATCGATGTAACCGTTTACGACGAGCTCTTTGTCACCTCCATATACGAGAAACATATCCTTAGTCCTTTTCAGGCATTTCAGGATGTTCTTGACCACTGTCTAGTGATCCACTCCTGAATTACTTTGGTACCTCCCTGCTAGACTGATAGCAAGGCACACATCAGGTCTGGTACACAGCATTGCATACATGATAGAGCCTATGGCTGAAGCATAGGGAACACCTTTCATTTTCTCTCTATCTTCTGCAGTGGTCGGGCATTGAGTCTGACTCAACTTCACACCTTGTAACACAGGCAAGAACCCTTTCTTTGCTTGATCCATTTTGAACTTCTTCAAAACTTTATCAAGGTATGTACTTTGTGAAAGTCCAATTAAGCGTCTTGATCTATCTCTATAGATCTTGATGCCTAATATATAAGCAGCTTCACCGAGGTCTTTCATTGAAAAATTCTTATTCAACTATCCTTTTATGCTATTCAGAAATTCAGTATCATTTCCGATCAACAATATGTCATCTACATATAATATCAGAAATGCTACAGAGCTCCCACTCACTTTCTTGTAAATACAGGCTTCTCCAAAAGTCTGTATAAAACCATATGCTTTGATCACACTATCAAAGAGTATATTCCAACTCTGAGAGGCTTACATGATACGTCTCCAACGTATCTATAATTTTTGATTGTTCCATGCTATTATATTATCTGTTCTGGATGTTTATGGGATTTATTATACACTTTATATTATTTTTGGGACTAACCTATTAACCCAGAGCCCAGTGCCAGTTTCTGTTTTTTCCTTGTTTTAGAGTATAACAGAAAAGGAAAATCAAACGGAGTCCAATTGACCTGAAACTTCATGGAACTTATTTTTGGACCAGAAGAAGCCCACGGAGTATCGGAGATGGACCAGGAGAGTCCCAGGCTGCCCACGAGGGTGGGGGGCGCGCCCACCCTCCTAGGCGCGCCCCCCTGTCTCGTGGATAGCCCGGAGGTCCACCGACATACTTCTTCCTCCCATATATACCCATATACCCTAAAAACTTCGGGGAGCAGAATAGATCGGGAGTTCCGCCGCGAGAAGCCTCTGTAGCCACCGAAAACCAATCTATACCCGTTTCGGCACCCTGCCAGAGGGGGAAACCCCTCTCCGGTGGCCATCTTCATCATCCCGGCACTCTCCATGACGAGGAGGGAGTAGTTCTCCCTCGGGGCTGAGGGTATGTACCAGTAGCTATGTGTTTGATCTCTCTCTCTCCCGTGTTCTTGAGGTGGTATGATCTTGATGTATCGCGAGCTTTGCTATTATAGTTGGATCTTATGATGTTTCTCCCCCTCTACTCTCTTGTAATGGATTGAGTTTTGCCTTTGAAGTTATCTTATCGGATTGAGTCTTTAAGGATTTGAGAACACTTGATGTATGTCTTGCGTGGGATAACCGTGGTGACAATGAGTTATTCTATTGATTCACTTGATGTATGTTTTGGTGATCAACTTGCGGGTTCCGCCCATGAACCTATGCATAGGGGTTGGCACACTCTTTTGTCTTGACTCTCTGGTAGAAACTTCGGGACACTCTTTGAAGTACTTTGTGTTGGTTTGAATAGATGAATCTGAGATTGTGTGATGCATATCGTATAATCATACCCACAGATACTTGAGGTGACATTGGAGTATCTAGGTGACATTAGGGTTTTGGTTGGTTTGTGTCTTAAGGTGTTATTCTAGTACGAACTCTATGATAGATTGAACGGAAGGAATAGCTTCATGTTATTTTACTACGGACTCTTGAATAGATCGATCAGAAAGGATAACTTTGAGGTGGTTTTGTACCCTACCATAATCTCTTCGTTTGTTCTCCGCTATTAGTGACTTTGGAGTGACTCTTTGTTGCATGTTGAGGGATAGTTATATGATCCAATTATGTTATTATTGTTGAGAGAACTTGCACTAGTGAAAGTATGAACCCTAGGCCTTGTTTCAACACATTGCAATACCGTTTGTGCTCACTTTTATCATTAGTTACCTTGCTGTTTTTATATTTTTAGATTACAAAAACCTTTATCTACCATCCATATACCACTTGTATCACCATCTCTTCGCTGAACTAGTGCACCTATACAATTTACCATTGTATTGGGTGTGTTGGGGACACAAGAGACTCTTTGTTATTTGGTTGCAGGGTTGTTTGAGAGAGACCATCTTCATCCTACGCATCCCACGGATTGATAAACCTTAGGTCATCCACTTGAGGGAAATTTGCTATTGTCCTACAAACCTCTGCACTTGGAGGCCCAACAACGTCTACAAGAAGAAGGTTGTGTAGTAGACATCATTGCACCAGTCCATAAATGGATTGCTGGAGCTTGCATACTTTGTTAGCACCTTTTGGATCGACAGAACCTTCTGGTTGCATCATATACAACTCTTCTTTAAGATATCCATTAAGGAATGCAGTTTTGACATCCATTTGCCAAATTTCATAATCATAAAATGCGGCAATTGCTAACATGGTTCGGACGGACTTAAGCATCGCTACGGGTGAGAAGGTCTCATCGTAGTCAACTTCTTGAACTTGTCGAAAACCTTTTACAACAAGTCAAGCTTTGCAGACAGTAACATTACCATCAATGTCAGTCTTCTTCTTGAAGATCCATTTATTCTCTATGGCCTGCCGATCATCGAGCAAGTCAACCAAAGTCCATACTTTGTTCTCATACATGGATCCCATCTCAGATTTCATGGCCTCAAGCCATTTTGCGGAATCTGGGCTCATCATCACTTCCTCATAGTTCGTAGGTTTGTCATGTTCAAGTAACATGACTTCCAGAACAAGATTACCGTACCACTCTGGTGCGGATCTTACTCTGGTTGACCTACGAGGTTCGGTAGTAACTTGATCAGAAGTTTCATGATCATCATCATTAGCTTCGTCACTTACTGGTGTAGGAATCACTGGAACTGATTTCAGTTATGAACTACTTTCCAATAAGGGAGAGGGTACAATTACCTCGTCAAGTTCTACTTTCCTCCCACTCACTTCTTTCGAGAGAAACTCCTTCTCTAGAAAGCATCCATTCTTAGCAACGAATATCTTGCCTTCGGATTTGTGATAGAAGGTGTACCCAACAGTCTCCTTTGGGTATCCTATGAAGACACATTTCTCCAATTTGGGTTCGAGCTTATTAGGTTGAAGCTTCTTCACATAAGCATCGCAGCCCCAAACTTTAAGAAATGACAACTTGGGTTTCTTGCCAAACCACAGTTCATAAGGTGTCGCCTCAATGGATTTAGATGGTGCCCTATTTAACGTGAATGCAGCTGTCTCTAAAGCATAACCCCAAAACAATAGCGGTAAATCAGTAAAAGACATCATAGATCGCACCATATCTAGTAAACTATGATTACAACGTTCGGACACACCATTACTGAAAGTGCTAGTGATCGACTAGAGGGGGGGGGTGAATAGGCGATTTTTATGGAAGTCTTCAAAATATGGAAGTTTTGAAGACAGATGATAGAAATGAACCTATTAACATGCAGCGGAAGGTAGACTACACTAGCCAAGCCATAGTCAAGTATTCAATGAAGTGAAAGCACAAGACTAATAGCAGCTAGGCAGTATGGATCAGGATGGAAGATAGTATGAAGCCAATCAGAACAAGCAGTCACACAGTGAAGACAAATAGATAATGCAAACAGGCAATGACTTCACAAGGACCAATCTGCAAATAAAGAGATGGGAAGGATAGAACCAGTGGCTCGTTGAAGACAATGATTTGTTGGACCAGTTCCAGTTGCTGTGACAACTGTACGTCTGGTTAGGGAGGCTGAGATTCAACTCAGAAGACCGCGTCTTCACCTTATTCCCCTTGAGCTAAGGACACCCAGTCCTCACCCAATTACTCTGGAAAGTCTTCAAGGTAGACTTCCAAACCTTCACAGACTTCGTTCACCGGCAATCAACAATGACTCTTGGATGCTCAGAACGCGACGCCTAACCGGCTGGAGGATTCACAGTCCTCAAGTGTAATAAGTCTTCAGATCACACAGATAGGAAGACTTCAGTGATGCCTAACACTCTTTGGCTCTAGGTGTTTAGGGCTTTGTCCTCGCAAGGATTTCTCTCTCAAAGGCTTCGAGGTGGGTTGCTCTCAAACGACAAAAGCTGTGCACTAACTCTGAGCAGCCAACCAATTTATGGTGTAGGGGGTGGGCTATTTATAGCCACTAGGCAACCCAACCTGATTTGTCCGAAATGACCCTGGGTCACTAAGGAACTGACACGTGTTCCAACGGTTAGATTTCAAACACACACGACAACTTTACTTGAGCTACAAGCAAAGCTGACTTATCCAGCTCTGGATAAGATTTGCTCTCATTGTGTTTGCTCAAAGACATAGGATTTTGGTTAAGCATCACTTCAGTCATTCTGACTAGTTCACTTGGACCCCACTTAATAGTACGGTGGTTCCTATGACTCAACAAAGAAGAAAACAAAACAACGAAACAACTAAGTCTTCATGCTCCATAGTCTTCACACAATGTCTTCTCTTGTCATAGACTTCAATGTGAATACCTTCACATACCACCTTTGTCTTCAATGTCTTCATACATAGGGGATCATCTCCGATAGGTAAACCGAATCAGTGAGGGACTACTACCTGTGTTATCCTGCAATTCTCACAAACACATTAGTCCCTCAACCAGGTTTGTCGCCAATACTCCAAAACCAACTAGGGGTGGCACTAGATGCACTTACAATCTCCCCCTTTTTGGTGATTGATGACAAACTGGTTGAAGTTTTCAACGGGGATAAAAGTATGTGAAATTGTAAAGGATTAAAGTATTGTCTTTGTAAGTAGCAGGAAGGCTCCCCCTGAAGATGTGCATATAAGTATTTGCTTTTGAATGCAAATGCACATGGCAGGTTGTACTTGCGGAGCTCCTCTTTTACTTATGAAGACAATTCATCATGCATGAAAGGATATATCGAAGATAATGACATGCATAATGGAAAATGGACATCTGCCAAATGACTTCGTGCGGAATTTATCGTCGCACATGCGGAATTTATCATCGCATCACATAGGTCGAAAAAGTAGCAGACGACCATCAAGTTTAAGTGTTACAACTCAAAAACGAACCAAATATTTCAAAAGCGAGAGTTGTAAGCACTTTGCAAATGTAGCAAAAAGTAAAGCAACCACCCATATGGACCCGCTTGAAGACTATCAACTCATATGCTTCTCCCCCTTTTGTCAGTAAGGACCAAAAAGGTTTGAAGACATAGAGCTTCTACTCGTTCCCATGAGCTGCAGGCGAAGCAGCATGGTCCTCGTTGAGGTCCGGTGGTGCAGAAGAACTCAGTGCAGTGTCGACACGCGCTGAAGTTGGAGGTGGTGAAGTGGCATCATCTTGGTCATCGATGACTCTGGCATTCACCATCGCAGCTGAGGACGAATAGTCAGAGTCTTCAAGTGAGGGAGTCCGACGCAAGTGAGCATTCCTTGGAGGAGTTGAGTCAAACTTGAATCTTTCTGTGAAGCCATCGTCTTGCAGATCATCTTCAGCACTAAGCAATGTCAAACTCTTCCAAGACCTCCGACATGTTTCATGTGTAACAAAGGCATTCTTGGTGGCAAGATTGCGAATGCGATTGACGTCCACCAAGAGGCTTTGCATCTGACGCTTAAGCCAGTCATGATGCTTATCATGTTTCTGATGTAGCGCGACGAGAAGCTCTCGGTCATTGAGAACACGAGATCGCTTCCGAGGCCTTTGGGCAATGGTGCTTCCAGTGGCGTCAGTTTGGGCGCGAGGGGCACGTGTGTTACCAGCCAAGGGATAAACACGAGAGACTGCCTGAACTCCTTCAATGGGCTGGGTGAAGCTTTGATGATCAACATTGTGAAGATAGATTGGATCCTTAGCAGGCTCTGGGTAAATAGCTTCAACAGACAGATCAACCTCTGGCAAGAATACAAGATGATTGCGCGCAGACGGCTGATAGTTGAAGGCAGAGTGAAGCTTGATAAGGCGCATTACCCATGGAGCGTAGAACTTCAGACCAAAGATGTCGGAGCCAGATGCAGCTAACTGCCGGATGAAGAAGTCTTGAGCATTTAAGCTGATGCCATTGAAGATATAGAAAACCAAAGTCTTCATTGCTCCTTCAAGCTTCACTGCAGATGAATGTCCTTTGATAGGCCATAGAGTTTTCCTGATGATATGGTAAATGGTACGGGGTAGATACTCTAGGTCTTCGACAAAGAATTCTGTTGGGTATTTAGCGTTGCATGCAGAGGCTTCATCATGCTTAGCATTTGGCTCATGTTGGGTTATGGCTTCTGAAAAATGCTCTGCAAAGCATTCTGGTGTTGTTGACAACCTGGTTCATAGTATTCACCAGGAGTGGGCAGGGCTGTGAGCTCAATGATGTCTTGAGCTTTAGCTTCATGATGAACATCTCCTGTCATCCACTCAAGAATCCAAGTCTTCGGATCCCTGTCGTATCCACGAATGTGGAGGGTAGCATAGAATTGAAGCAGAAGTTCTTCATTCCAGTGTTCCTTGACATTCACAAAATTAAGCAGACCCGCATCACGGAAGCAGTCAAGGGCTTCTTCAAGGCATGGCAGTCTAGCAATGGCTTCACAATCGAGATGCATGTGAGGTAAGATGCGTCCCTGATTGTACAAGATGCATGAATAATAGCTTCGCTGCTGATAACTCTAGAATTGGTCCGAAGAGATTCTTGGCCTTGTGTAGGGGTTCTTGTCACTGTCGAAGAATGTGTTGTGTGCCTTGAATCCATTCAGATTAAATGATCCTGGTGACATTGCAGTACCTAGAAACCATGGTAGCCTGGGCTTTGGCTTCTGGACCTGAGGCCTGTGCTCCACATGATAGGCAAATTGAGGACCAGGAGCAGGCGGAGGAACCAGAATTGGCCAGCGGATGGTCACAAGCTGACCACGATCATATGCTTGCTCGATGGTGTGTGGCCTGGGAGGTGGTACAGGAGCAGAGGCATTGGTTTCAAGCTGCAGATTTGCATCAGGTGCAGCATAAGCTTCAGGTGCAGCGTCATCTGGCACCACATTAGCTTCAGGTGCCACATTAGCTTCAGCCATGACAACGTCATTGGCTTCAGTGTTGATGTTGGTGGCCGCCTCAGTATTGGTAACCTCCACTTCAGGAGCTGGAGGGTCAGACACGTTCTCCTCGAGAACAACTTCGGGGTTGGACGGGGGTGTAGCAACTCTTTCTTCATCACGTGGTTCTTCTTTCTTCATCGGCTGATGCAGCCGGAATATCTTCAGCCGCTTTGGCTTCAGATTCAGGGATGTTCACAGTAGGAGAGGCTTCAGGAAAGACTTCGCGTGAGACGGATTGGCGCTCTTCTCCTTCGGGAACACTTGACAATGTGACTTGTGGCCTAGGTCCTTTGCGAAGCCTGCGAAATGCTGGCGACGCTTGTGGAGATGGAGTTGGTTGGACCTCAAAGTCTTCACTGTCAATCACCAGAGTGGTGACCTCTGGTGGGGGAGTGACTGGTGTTTCTTCAGCACGAGGGGATTCTTGAGGGTGATCAGCCCATGAGTCATCCTGAGCAATTGGCGTCAATGGACGACCAATGCTGATGAGTTCGCTCTTCGTGAGAACAGGCGATGATACCAAATTGTGCTCGATCTGAGGAAGGACTTCATCATGGATTCTCTTCAGATTCAGGAGCCTCTGTGGAAGCAGGCTCATGAACTACCAGACGACGTTCACGATGTTCAGACGCAGGACGAGCAACAGAAATTGGCTCGACAAGAAGGGGCTCTGTGGAAGCAGCCCGGTCTCTCTTCTTTGTTTTCCTTTTCTTGGTTGGGGGAGCATCATCAGTGGTGACTTTGGTCTTGCGCTTTCTGGCTTCGGCTTCAGCTGCTCTAGTTTTCTTGAACTCTGAAGCCACTGTGAGGGCCTTAGGCTTCGAGCCTGTCATACTGGCCGGGAAGACAATGCGAGGTGCTTCCTGCCTTGATGCTTCTGGTTCGGCCACAGCTGGCTTCTTCTTCTTGGCAGCCATCCTGGGGTCGATGCCTGGTCGCCCCAAAGCCTTGCGCTTTTCAGCTTCATTGTAGCCTTGAACACATTTGGCAGCAAGATTCTTCATGCGGTCATGAGAACCTTTTGCTTCTTCTCGTTTCTTGTGGAATGCCTCCTTGAGCTCATGCATCATGACCTTGAAGTGTTGAATGTCTTCAACATTGAGCTTGGCCATGTGCTTCTTGAACCGAGCCTTTTCATAGTCAATTTTGTGCTTCAGCTCAACAATCTTTTGGGCAAGAGCCAGCTCAGGAGCAATGGCTCCATGGAAGGAGACGCTGATGCCAATCGGGAGCTGAAGATCATCAAACTGAGATCTGGGCTGTCAA
The DNA here is from genome assembly GCF_003073215.2 of Triticum urartu. NCBI lineage: Eukaryota > Viridiplantae > Streptophyta > Magnoliopsida > Poales > Poaceae > Triticum > Triticum urartu. The sequence continues at coordinate 192,663,724 of NC_053028.1, read as the reverse complement.
ACCATTCATCAATAAACTTGTATAAGATTTCCACATCAAAGAGGGTAAGATCATTGAAGATTTCCGCCTCTTGCTTGCTCTTTATCAACTACTCAAGAGTGTCATCGCCAAGATCATTGTCGCTGGACAGATCAATGGCATCATTCTCGTTTCTCAAAATAGCAGCAGAGGTCAGTGCTTGACCAGTGGGTTGCATGGGCTTTTTCAACTTGGCAGACTTGGAGATGCGTGAGAGATCTTCAGACTGCACACTGGCTTCAGGAGGTGCAGTGGACAGAGGCTTCGCCCGTGAGACCTTTGGTGTAGAGGGGGGCTTTGAAGCCTTTGGTTTCTTTTGCTTCACATGCTTCGGAGGTGCAGGCGCTTCATCAGAATTAGAGTCATCTGCAGAGTGGTCCACGGCTGCCCCTTGAACATGAATGTGAGTGATGAGACCTTCTAAGTTGTAGAAGGGCCCAATAAGATTGGGTTCAGCTTCGCGTGTGCCGTCAGCTCGTGGTGCAGAGGGGCCTGGGTTGACGTCTAATCCCAAAGACTTCTTGTTTTCCTTGGCCGAGTTCTTTGCAGCCTGATAGTTGCGCTTGAACAGATTATCTTCACGACACCATAACAGAGAGGATGGATCGGCATTAGCAGGCTGAGGTCCACGAATCATGCAGGGGTAGAAGCCTTGAGCAATAGCTTCGGACTTCGACTTGGGCTGAAGACCTTTGTATATTATATCTCCCCAGGGGCCCTTTAAGGCATTCTTCTCAGCATACTCCTTGGTGACGAATCTGTACTTGAACCATTCCTCTGCCCAATGTCTTCGAATCCATTGGATTCGGTTCTTGCGTTCTCCATAGGTTTCTTCTAGATCTGACTTGTATAACTCATAGAGATCCGGTGGCATGTCCTTAGCAGTGTTTGCACGGTGTTGTCTGCCGCCCTTCCTCACTGATTTTTGAGTTGTCATGAAGTTTAGACTGAAAGGCTTCAACACTGTCGAAGTATTCCGTCTACTGGTCAGACAGGAACTGGCTTCAGGAGAATTTATGTGACGCTGTAAGAACTCTACAAATGAATGCAGACTATGAGAACCAAGGGATTCTCCCACGGACATGTACCTGTGACAGCATTAGCAATGCAAGGGAAGGGGAAGAGGTCATATGCATTCTCATAAGATTTTGAAGATAAATCAGTTTAGAAGACATTGACCTCATAGTGCGAAGACATTCACTCATATGTAGAGAGTTGGTTCCAGATTTGTACAAATCCATGAATAAGTACAAGTGAGGAATCTAACTACTTTGTGAAGCATAAGTGAACATACTAGGCATGCTATGAGATGCAGAAAGAGATAGATCCAACTTGTAGGAACAGCAACCACTTGTGGTTGAAAAGGATGAATCTATCAGATCAGAAGGACCGTAAAAAGAGTTTTTATTTACCACACGAGGAACTGCTAGACGGAGTGGGAGAGGAGGCCGAGCAGTTCGATCTTCCGTGCCCTAACTTGGCGATGGAGGACACCTATGGCGACGACGGAGAAGACGATGTCCGCGGCCGGCGTGAGGACGGTGTCGGTGAGGTCACGGCAGCTAAGCGCTTCGTCGCCGGCGTCGTCGAGGGCTAGCGGTGGCGCTAGGGTTTGTGCGAGAGTGGAAGAAGAGATAATGACTGGGGTGAGGCATGTATTTATAGGGACAGGGACGGCACATTATTACATAGGTGCCCCTGGTGATTCACATCTGAAGGACACATAGCGATCATGCAACACATTGGAGGTTGTTCCACGTTCCCACTCACGCCTGGATTGTCGGGTGGTCATTCCCGCTTCTCCGGGTTTTAGGAAAAAAAGGATTAAGCATTTAAAATAGATTTAATGTTTGTCTCTGTATCTTCTGCTGACAAGGACGCAGCGAAGACATTTGACAGTTTCAATAGAATGCATATGATTTGGATAGATAGACTTAAGATGGGAGCATAGAAAGGTCAGGGTCCGATCACATTCAGTTAGTTCAAAAGATTCAACTAGAAGACATAGCTATAAGTGAATGCTGTAGAGGACAGAAACCAAATCAGTACATTGAAGATAAACATGAAGCCATGTTAACAATGAAGACAAACCAAATGCGAAGACTTTGCAAATGCAACACCAACAGAAAGTATTCCAAACAAAAGTTTAGTGGTGGCGTTACCCACCGTATAGGAAATATTAGACCCAGACACGGCGCACAATTATCGTGGCGCTCCGAAGTCAAATTCCGCGTTAATGTATTCACACTTAGAGTGTAAGTCTTCATTAGTGTAACGCCCACGATGCGGTTATATCTCCCACGTGTCGAAGCACGACTTAGAGGCATAACCGCATTGTAAGCAATGTCGCAAGTGGGGTAATCTTCACACAACCCATGTACTGAATAAGGAAAGAGGTACATAGTTGGCTTACAATCGCCACGTCACACAATGCATAAATATAACATTACAATCATCCAGGTACAATCAAGGTCCGACTACAGAACCAAAATAAAGACAACCCCAAATGCATAATGTCCCCGATCGCCCCAACTGGGCTCCACTATTGATCATGTGGAAAGGAAACGTAGTATCGTCCTGAGTCCTCATCGAACTCCCACTTGAGCTCAGTCGAATCTCTTGGAATGGTATCATGGGTCCCTACATCTAGTTTTGGAAGGAATCTGTGAGTCACGGGGACTCAGCAATCTCACACCCTCGCGATCAAGACTATTTAAGCTTATAGGTAGGGTAAAAGGTATGAGGTGGAGCTGCAGCAAGCACTAGCATATATGGTGGCTAACATACGCAAAAGAGAGCGAGAAGAGAAGGCAAGGCACGGTCGAGAAACTATGATAAAGAAGTGATCCTAGAACAACCTACGATCAAGCATAACACGAGACCGTGTTCTCTTCTCGGACTCCGCCGAAAAGAGACCCTCACGGCCACACACTCTATTGATTCATTTTAATTAAGTTAAGTTCAGGTTTTCTACAACAGGACATTAACAAATTCCCATCTGCCCATAACCGCGGGCATGGCTTTTGAAAGATCAAATCCCTGCAGGGGAGTCCCAACTTAGCCCATCACAAGCTCTCACGGTCAACGAAGGATATTCCTTCTCCCAAGACAATCCGATCAGACTCGGAATCCCGGCTACAAGACATCTCGACAATGGTAAACTAAGCCAGCAAAGCCACCCGAATGTGCCAACAAATCCCGATAGGAGCTGCACATATCTCGTTCTCAGGGCACACCGGATGAGCGCTTCATACAACTAAAACCAAACCTCGAGTTTCCCCGAGGGGGCGCTGCAAAGGGCTCTAGTTTGGACCAACACTCAAAGGAGCACTGGCCCAGGGGTTTAAAATAAAGATGACCCTTGAGTCCGAGAAACCCAAGGGAAAAAGGCTAGGTGGCAAATGGTAAAACCAAGGTTGGGCCTTGCTGGAGGAGTTTTATTCAAGGCGAACTGTCAAGGGGTTCCCATTATAACCCAACCGTGTAAGGAACGCAAAATCATGGAACATAACACTGGTATGACGGAAACTAGGGCGGCAAGAGTGGAACAAAACACCAGGCATAAGGCCGAGCCTTCCACCCTTTACCAAGTATATAGATGCATTAAAAATATACAATATATAATAGTGATATCCCAACAATAAACATGTTCCAACAAGGAACAAACTCCAATCTTCACCTGCAACTAGAAACGCTATAAGAGGGGCTGAGCAAAGCGGTAACATAACCAAACAATAGTTTGCTAGGACAAGGTGGGTTAGAGGTTTGACATGGCAATATGGGAGGCATGATAAGCATGTGGTAGGTATCATAGCATAGGCATAGCAAAAGAGCGAGCATCTAGCAAGCAAAGATAGAAGTGATTTCGAGGGTATGGTCATCTTGCCTGCAAAGTTCTCCGAGTTGACGTAAGCTTGATCCTCGTAAGCGTACTCAACGGGTTTCTAGATCACATACTCGTCTCCCGGCTCTACCCAAAGCAAGAACACAAGCAAAGGGAGACACAATCAACCACGGTGCAATGCGCAAGCAACATGATGCAAAACATGGCATGATATGCGGGATATGATATGCGATGCATATGCATGTTTCAGAAAGGAAAGATTGAACCTGGCCTCAACTTGGAAAACCAAGAGTGCCACTGGAAAGATGAGTTGATTTCGGTCGAAATCGATATAAAGATCACCGGAATCGGATGCACAGTTTGCAAATGGCAAGCAAAACAATAATGGCACAAAGCTGCGATTAACAGCACGAGGCCATCTAAATGCATCAAGAACAACAAGCTACTGCACTCTAACATAGCAAAAAAACACATGGCAGTGATCCACTCAAAATTCTTGACAAAAGATGAACACTGAGCTACGGCTAATTCACTCAATAGCAGGTTCAAACAAGCATGGCAAAAATGCAAAAGATATTAGGTTACAGACTTTGTGAAAATAACATGTCAGGAATTTAACATCAGGAAGCAATGTTTAGAGCATGATAACAACATGCCATAGGAACATAACATGGCAAGGCAAAGCATGGCATGAAGCTACTCAAAGCATACAACAAAAGTCTCTTACTGACCATAAGCCAAAAGGGATCAGAAAATACAATGGCAACCATGTGAACATAGCAACTTTCGTTAACAAATTCAGACTTAGTAGAAAACTGGAACATGGCAAAACAGATTCACGTAGGCATGTTTGCGAGCTCGATGCACTCACCACAAGGCATTGCATGACAAACTAAGCATACACCCAGCAAGTAGACATGGCATAGAAGCTAAACATAGGAAGAACAACCTCATAGCATGCATGGATCAACTACAACAACCTCGGCAAAATTGCTTAACACGTAAACAATCTGCCAGGAACATTTTATAGCAAAAGTAGAGCAAGATTGAGTCAAGTTAGGGTGCTCCATAATTACAAAAAAAGACATGGATGGATAGAGCACAACATTATCTCAAAATGACCCTTACTGAACATGCTCAAAAGAGGCATGGATCACTCTGTAGCAACATGAATACATGGCATAAAAATATTATCAGGGAAATGACTTAGAAGATTTCGAAGTCCCTGAAATCAGCAACATTACGAGAGCTACTTTGCATGCTTGTGCTAGTCACCACAAAGATCACAAAAATACATGGCATACACCCCTGTAAAGATGGCATGGCATACTTCAAAACAGATGTAGGGCTCAAGTTCATAGGAGGCACACATTAATCATGGCAAAAATGACAAATGTCCAATTACTGATAAGAATCTGAAACTAACATTGCATAGCACTCTTGCAACAGCATTTAGGGAATCAAGATGAACTCAAATGAACATGGTGCAATGGAATGAAATGAAGTACTCATCGAGACGAACAATTTGACATGCTACACGCGCAAAACGGAGCCACAGATGCAGAGTTATGACATGATGAAAAATGCTAAAAATGCTGGGGACTTAGAAGAAAAACGACCTTCGAGATCTAGGGTTCGTCCGGGGCACGCGAACCGAGATCGGATCTCGAGCTCGCCGGAGCTCTTGCCGGAGTAGACGGGCGGTGGCGGCTGGAGTGGACGGGGAGGAGGAAGGAGAGGTCGCCCGGGGTCGGAGCGGCGGACGGCGGCCGGCGACGGTGGCGGAGGCGGCGGAGGCTTCGGGTGGCGCGGGCGGAGGCGAGCGGCGGCGGGCGGCGAGACGGGTGAGGCGGCGCCGGCGTCGAGGTGGAGCAGGGCGGCGCGGCGAAGGGACGGGCGGCGCGGGCGAGCGAAGGCGGCGGTGGGCGCGCGCGGGCCAGGGAGGGCCCGGCCTGGGCTCGGCGGGCCGACGAAGTGGGGCGCGAGCTGCGGCAAATGCGGAGGCGCCACGTGGCGGCGGCGGCGCGGGTCGGACGGCTGATTTCGTCCGGCGGCGCGAGGAGAGGGGGAGGTTAGGGTTTGATCCGGATTTTCGGAGGGGGGGTCTATATTTATAGGTAGAGGGAGCTAGGAGGCTCCAAATTGAGCACGGTTTTCGGCCACGCGATCGTGATCGAACGACCGAGATGATGGAAGGGTTTTAGGTGGGTTTTGGGCCACTTTGGAGAGGTGTTGGGCTGCAACACACACGAGGCCTTTTCGGTTCCTCGGTTAACCATTGGAGTATCAAACGAAGTCCAAATGGTACGAAACTTGACAGGCCGTCTACCGATAGTAAACCAAGGCCGCAAGACAAGTCCCGGTCCAATCCGAGAACGTTTAACACCCGCACACGAAAAGAGGTAAAAGGGAACACCGGAGGACATAGGAGCGCCGGAATGCAAAACGGACAATGGGGAAAATGCTCGGATGCATGAGATGAACACATATGCAAATGCGATGCACATGATGACATGATATGATATGCATGAAAAAGACACAAGCAACACGAAGACAAAACTCAACAACGAGGAAATATCATAACTTAGTGCTGGAAAAGGCAAGAGTTGGAATACAAATATGGCAGGTTACATATGGGGCGTTACAACACTCCACCACTACGAAAGGATCTCGTCCCGAGATCTAGGACTGGAAAAAAAACTCCGGATATTCGGAAGGGAGGTGGTCCTCGCGTTCCCAGGTGGCTTCACGATCGGAATGATGTGACCACTTCACTTTCAGGAACTTGATAGACTTGTTGCGAGTCTTGCGCTCAATTTCTTCAAGAATAGCAACAGGATGCTCATGATAAGACATGTCTTCTTGGAGATCAATCTCTTCGAAGTCGATGGTGCGGTCAGGAGTCTTGAAACACTTGCAGAGCTGAGACACATGAAACACGTCGTGCACGTTTGCCAAGTTGGATGGAAGCTCAAGTTGATAGGCGAGATCGCTTCTTTTGCCAAGATCGTTATCAATTGTGTCCCCGGGCAAGCAAATGGCAGCTAATATCTGCGTCCCAGATGTTACTATCACGGACAACGGGGAAAATGCTCGGATGCATGAGACGAACACGTATGCAAATGTGATGCACATGATGACATGATATGATATGCATGACAAAGACAAAAGCAACACGAAGACAAAACCCAACAACGAGGAAATATCATAACTTAGTGCCGGAAAAGGCAAGAGTTGGAATACAAATATGGCAGGTTACATATGGGGCGTTACAATTAGTTTAAGATATACGTTACTTCGTGTGTTTGCACATCTAAGTTATCAACATGCATAAGTGTTAGGATGTGTGCATGATCACAGGACATTTGAGGATTCCAAGATATTTAGCTCACACCGCAACTTGCAAAACCTTTTCTCATCCAAGGGCTTTGTAAGATATCTGCTAGCTTCTCTTCAGTGTTGACGCGAATGATATCAATATCTTCCTTCATGACATGGTCTCTGAGAAAGTGATGACAGATCTGAATGTGCTTTGTCTTCGAGTACTGAACTGGGTTGTTGGCGATCTTGATGGCGCTTTCATTGTCGCAATAGAGTGGCACTTGCTTCAGATGAATGCCATAGTCTTTGAGTGTTTGCTTCATCCATAGAAGTTGAGCGCAGCAAGATCCAGCAGCAATGTATTCAGATTCAGCAGTGGAGAGAGATACACAGTTCTGCTTCTTTGAAGACCAACATACAAGTGATCATCCCAGAAAGTGACATGTGCCTGATGTAGACTTGCGATCCACCTTGTCACCAGCATAATCAGCATCCGAGAATCCAACTAGATCAAACTCTGAGCCCTTTGGATACCATAATCCTAGCGTTGGGGTGTGAGCCAAATATCGAAGAATTCGCTTCACAGCTAAGTGATGCGATTACTTTGCTGCCGCTTGGAATCGGGCACACATGCAAACACTAAGCATGATATCTGGCCTAGATGCACATAAGTAAATCAAGGAACCAATCATGGAGCAGTATACCTTTTGATCGAACTCTTTACCATTGGCGTCAGAATCAAGATGACTCTTGGTAGGCATTGGCGTCGTGTAACCTTTGCAGTCTTGCATTCCAAACTTCTTCAGGCAATCCTTGAGGTATTTCTCTTAAGATATGAAGATGTCGTTGCGTTGCTGTCGTATTTTAAGACCAAGAAAGAACTTCAGCTCACCCATCATGGACATCTGATATTGCTCTTGCATCATGTATCCAAACTCATCACTGCATTTCTGATTAGTGCAGCCGAAGATAATGTCATCCACATATATTTGGCACACAAACAGTTCACCATCATATGTCTTCGTGAAGAGCGTGGGATCCAGGGAACCAGGTTTGAAGCCTTTGCTCTCCAGGAAGTCCTTGAGTGTGTCATACCAAGCACGAGGGGCTTGTTTGAGGCCATACAGTGCCTTGTTGAGCTTGTAAACCATGTCAGGATGTTTTGGATCTTCAAAGCCAGGCGGTTGTGCAACATACACTTCTTCTTTAATCTTGCCATTGAGAAAGGCACTCTTCACATCCATTTGATACAGAAGAATGTTATGATGATTTGCATAGGCCAGCAGTATGCGTATAGCTTCAAGCCTAGCCACAGGAGCAAATGTTTCATCGAAGTCAATTCCTTCAACTTGAGTGTATCCTTGAGCAACGAGACGAGCCTTGTTTATGACAACTTGACCATGCTCATCTTGCTTGTTGCGATATATCCATTTAGTGCCCATGATATTGTGCTTATGAGGATCAGGACGCTTGACCAGTTCCCATACATTATTCAACTCAAACTGTTGAAGCTCTTCTTGCATAGCTTGAATCCATTCAGGTTCCATGAAGGCTTCATCAACTTTCTTGGGTTCAGATATTGAGACGAATGTGAAGTGCCCACAGAAATTTGCTAGTTGTGTTGCCCTTGAACGAGTGAGTGGACCAGGTGCATTGATGCTATCAATTATTTTCTCAATCTGTACTTCATTTGCAACACGAGGATGAACAGGACGAAGATTTTGCTCTTCCTGATCATTGTCATCGTTAGAAGGATTGTCTTCAGGCTGAGTATTGTCTTCAGGTTGATCAGGTGCAGAGATGATGAGTTCCTCTTCGGGCTGTGCTTCAGACAGTATGATTTCTCCAGTTCCCATAAGCTTGATGGATTCACTGGATGGAACTTCATCTAGCACATTTGGCAGGTGCTCTCTTTGCGAGCCGTTAGTCTCATCGAACTGCACATCCATAGTTTCAAGCACTTTATAGTGAAAGAGGTTGAATACTCTGTAGGAGTGCGAATCCTTTCTGTAACCAAGCATAAAACCTTCATGTGCTTTCGGTGCAAATTTTGAAGTGTGATGTGGATCCTTGATCCAGCACCTGGCACCAAATACTCTGAAGTAACTGACATTTGGCTTCTTACCAGTGAGGAGCTCATAGGATGCTTTGTTCAGAAGCTTTTGAAGATAAACACGGTTGATGACATGGCATGCAGTATCAATGGCTTTAGGCCAGAACTTTCTTGGAGTCTTGTATTCATCGAGCATCGTCCGGGCCATCTCAATGAGTGTTTTGTTCTTGCGTTCCACGATGCCATTCTGCTGTGGCGTGTACGGAGTTGAGAACTCATGAGTGATGCCCAAAGTATCAAGATAAGTGTCGAGGCCGGTGTTCTTGAATTCAGTGCCATTGTCACTTCTGATGTGCTTGATCTTGATGCCATAGTTGTTCATGGCTCGATTGGCGAAGCGTCTGAAGACATCCTGCACTTCAGTCTTGTAGAGGATTATATGCACCCATGTATATCTTGAATAATAATCTACAATGACGAAGCCATAGAGACAAGCAGTAGTAGTAAGAGTTGAGTAGTGAGTGGGACCGAAGAGGTCCATGTGTAGCAGTTCGAAGGGTTGAGTTGTTGTCATGATTGTCTTCGAGGGATGCTTGGCCCTCGTCATCTTTCCTGCTTCGCAGGCACCGCATAAGTGATCCTTCTTTAACTTGACGCCCTTGATGCCTATGACGTGCTTCTTCTTTGCAAGAGTATGAAAGTTCCTCATGCCAGCATGCGCTAGCCTCCGATGCCAGAGCCAGCATTCTGAAGCTTTTGCAAGAAGACATACGGCAAGCTGTGGTCCTGCTGAGAAATCTACCATGTACAAATCATCTTTCTGATACCCTTGAAAGACTAGAGACTTTTCAGATTCCATTAGAACAAGGCAACGATATTTTCCAAACATCGCAATCATATTTAAATTGCAAAGCATTGAGACAGACATTAAGTTGAAACCAAGGGATTCAACAAGCATCACTTTATCCATGTGCTGATCCCTTGAGATTGCAACTCTACCTAGACCCAATACCTTGCTTTTACCAGTATCAGCAAATGTGATGTGACTCTTGTCAGATGGACGTAAGGTTAAGTCCATGAGAAGACTTCGCTTGCCACTATCAACAATCCATTTTGAAGCAGCTGGTGTCATACCCTACAGTGCAGTTAGGGGGATAGGCTTCACGAAGAGCATTGTGAAGCATAAACATTTGATGAGCAAGAGGATTATTAAAGCTTAGATCAAGGTTAGGAATGATAGGGCAAGTAGCAAGCGACTGAGGAACAAGGTACATAATAAGACCATTTGGGCATTTGATCTTGCGCCCTACAAGATGTTTAAGGTCCCCAGCAATAGCTTCAGACGCATTTGATTTTCGGCTGGAGACCTTTCCCTGCAAAAGAGAGTTAAGCTTTCTTAGCCACCCACATCTTCAAGGGTGGCTTCGAAGCAATGAGTCTAAGTGCAGCATTTGAGAACTTTGGCTTGGGAGCCCTAACAAATAGTCTTGCAGGTGGACAATAGTACTCATAAGAATAAGCAGAGTAGTTATGGGTCTTATGAACATGGCGGTTTGATGAAACGCGCTCATATTCATAGGCCTGAGTATGGTTTCCCTGCAAAACATTTGCATTAGTGCAACTCAGGTGAGTCCTCTGTCTGTATGAAGCCTTTGGACCATATGAAGCCCGTGGTCTGGGGTTTGTCTTCTTCACTTGTGGTGTCATGACGACATACACAAGAAGATTTTCCACACACTTTTTCAGCACCCAGACTTTCTTCATAGGTTGCCCATTCCTGCAGTTAGTACCAATATACCTGGCAAACACTTCACCATTCTGATTCTTAAACAGTTTATAGTTTGCATCAAAGGATTCATCAATGACAATGGGATTAGCACAAGTGAAGCCAGATAGGGTGGATGGATCCACTGAAGGTTCCTTTGCAGCAACCCATGTGGTTTTGGGGTACTGCTCAGGTTTCCAGTAAGAGCCATCAGCATTCATTTTCCTCTCGAACCCTACACCCTCTTTCCTAGGGTTTCGGTTCAGGATCTGCCTTTTGAGGACATCACATAGTGTCTGATGCCCTTTGAGACTTTTGTACATCCCTGTTTCAAGCAATGTCTTCAACCTAGCATTTTCATCAGCAATAGCAGTGGCATCCTCAGCAGAGGGGTTAGTTACCACATCAACAGTTGAAGATATTGCAACAGTAGCAGCAGTAGAACATCCAGCAACAGAAGTAGCGTTATCACGCTTAATGCATTTAAGACATGGTGGTTCAAATCCTTCCTGAGCGGGACTGATCTGTTTGGCGCGAAGTGACTTGTTTTCCTTTTGAAGATCTTCATGAGCCGCTCTCAATTTCTTAAGTTCTTGCTTCCTTTGAAGATAATCATAGGAAAGCTTTTCATGAGTTGTTGAGAGCGTTTCATGACGACTTTCAAGCTCCTCATACTTAACATGAAGATTTTTTATGTCTTCAATTAAGGACTGAGATCGAGTCATTTCAGCGTCTAACAGGTCATCACTTTTGTCTAACAGTTTTTGAATATGTTCCATAGCTTTCTGTTGTCCAGTTGCAATTTTAGCAAGTGTTTTGTAGCTGGGTTTGGAACCACAATCAGAGTCATCTTCACTTGATGTTTGATAGTGAGTGGTGCGTGAGTTTACCTTGGCACCGCGTGCCATAAAGCAGTAGGTGGGAGAGGAGTTGTCCTTGTCATTAGCATCGGCGTCGGTGACGAAGTCATTGTCTTCAATGTTGAAGATGGACTTGGCAACGTAGGCTGTAGCCAGACTTGCAACGCCAGAATCAGACTCCTCCTCAGACTCCACCTCAGCCTCCTCAGAAGCAGACTCCTCCTCTGAATCCATTTCCTTGTCGACAAATGCACGTGCCTTGCCAGATGAACTCTTCTTGTGTGATGAAGACTTTGAGGAAGACTTGGAAGAAGACTTTGAGTATTTCTTCTTTTTCTTGTCGTCAGAATCATATTCCTTGCTCTTCTTCTTCTTCTTCTTCTTCTTCTTCTTCTTCTTCTTCTTCTTCTTCTTCTTCTTCTTCTTCTTCTTCTTCTTCTTCTTCTTCTTCTTCTTCTTCTTCTCATTGTCCCACTGTGGACACTCAGAGATGCAGTGACCAGGTTTCTTGCACTTGTGGCATGTTCTCTTCTTGTAGTCATGAGCAGAAGCTTCATCATTCCTTGAGCTGGATCGTGAGGACTTTCTGAAGCCTTTCTTCTTCGTGAATTTCTGGAACTTCTTCACAAGCATAGCAAGCTCCTTTCTAATGTCTTCAGGATCATCAGAATTGCAGTCAGATTCTTCTTCAGATGAGGAAACAACTTTTGCCTTCAAAGCACGAGTTCGCCCATAGTTGGGACCATAGATGTCTCTTTTCTCAGAAAGCTAAAACTCATGTGTGTTGAGACTTTCAAGTATGTCAGACGGATCGAGTGTCTTGAAGTCAGGGCGTTCTTGAATCATCAGGGCTAGGTTGTCAAACGAGCTGTCAAGTGATCTCAGGAGTGTCTTGACGACTTCATGCTTGGTGATCTCAGTAGCGCCGAGAGCTTGAAGCTCATTTGTGATGTCAGTGAGTCGATCAAACGTGAGCTGAACATTCTCATTGTCGTTTCTCTTGAAGCGGTTGAAGAGGTTGCGAAGGACACTGATTCTTTGATCTCTCTGGGTTGAGACGCCTTCGTTGACCTTGGAGAGCCAGTCCCAGACTAGCTTGAATGTTTCCAGAGCACTCACACGGCCATACTGTCCTTTGGTCAGATGACCACAGATGATATTCTTGGCAGTGGAATCCAGTTGAACGAACTTCTTGACATTAGCAACGGTGACACCTTCACCATCCTTGGGGACGCCATTCTTGACGACATACCAGAGGTCGACATCAATGGCTTCCAGATGCATGCGCATCTTATTCTTCCAGTAGGGATATTCAATTCCATCGAAGACTGGGCACGCAGCGGAGACTTTGATTATCCCTGCAGTCGACATAGCTAAAACTCCAGGTGGTTAAACCGAATCACACAGAACAAGGGAGTACCTTGCTCTGATACCAATTGGAAGTGCTAGTGATCGACTAGAGGGGGGTGAATAGGCGATTTTTATGAAAGTCTTCAAAACATGGAAGTTTTGAAGACAGACGATAGAAATGAACCTATTAACATGCAGCGGAAGGAAGACTACACTAGCCAAGCCATAGTCAAGTATTCAATGAAGTGAAAGCACAAGACTAATAGCAGCTAGGCAGTATGGATCAGGATGGAAGATAGTATGAAGCCAATCAGAACAAGCAGTCATACAGTGAAGACAAATAGATAATGCAAATAGGCAATGACTTCACAAGGACCAATATGCAAATAAAGAAATGGGAAGGATAAAACCAGTGGCTCGTTGAAGACAATGATTTGTTGGACCAGTTCCAGTTGCTATGACAACTTTACGTCTGGTTAGGGAGGCTGAGATTCAACTCAAAAGACCGCGTCTTCACCTTATTCCCCTTGAGCTAAGGACACCCAGTCCTCGCCCAATTACTCTGGAAAGTCTTCAAGGTAGACTTCCAAACCTTCACAGACTTCATTCACCGGCGATCCACAATGACTCTTGGATGCTCAGAACGCGACGCCTAACCGGCTGGAGGATTCACAGTCCTCAAGTGTAATAAGTCTTCAGATCACACAGACAGGAAGACTTCAGTGATGCCTAACACTCTTTGGCTCTGGGTGTTTAGGGCTTTGTCCTCGCAAGGATTTCTCTCTCAAAGGCTTCGAGGTGGGTTGCTCTCAAACGACAAAAGCCATGCACTAACTCTGAGCAACCAACCAATTTATGGTGTAGGGGGTGGGCTATTTATAGCCACTAGGCAACCCGACCTGGTTTGTCCGAAATGACCCTGGGTCACTGATATGTCTCCAACGTATCTATAATTTTTGATTGCTCCATGCTATATTATCTACTGTTTTAGACATTATTGGGCTTTATTATCCACTTTTATATTATTTTTGGGACTAACCTATTAACCGGAGGCTCAGCCCAGAATTGTTGTTTTTTGCCTGTTTTAGGGTTTCGAAGAAAAGTAATATCAAACGGAGTCCAAATGGATGAAACCTTCGGAAACGTGATTTTCTCATCGGATAAGATCCAAGAGACTTGGACCCTCCATTAAGAAAGCCACGAGGTGGTCACGAGGGTGGAGGGCGCGCCCCCTGCCTCTTGGGCCCCTCGAAGCTCCACCGACGTACTTCTTCCTCCTATATATATCCACGTACCCACAAATGATCGGGGACGGAGCCAAAAACCTAATTCTACCGTCGCAACTTTCTATATCCATGAGATCCCATCTTGGGGCCTGTTCCGGAGCTCCGCCGGAGGGGGCATTGATCATGGAGGGCTTCTACATCATCATCCAAGCCCCTCCGATGAATTGTGAGTAGTTTACTTCAGACCTACAGGTCCATAGTTAGTAGCTAGATGGCTTCTTCTCTCTTTTTGGATCTCAATACAAAGTTCTCCCCCTCTCTCGTGGAGATCTATTCGATGTAATCTTCTTTTTGCGGTGTATTTGTTGAGACTGATGAATTGTGGGTTTATGATCAAGTCTATCTATGAATAATATTTGAATCTTCTCTAAATTCTTTTATGTATGATTGGTTATCTTTGCAAGTCTCTTCGAATTATCAGTTTGGTTTGGCCTACTAGATTGGTTGTTCTTGCCATGGGAGAAGTGCTTAGCTTTGGGTTCGATCTTGCGGTGTCCTTTCCTAGTGACAGAAGGGGCAGCAAGGCAGGTATTGTATTGTTGACATCGAGGATAACAAGATGGGGTTTTTATCATATTGCATGAAACTATCCCTCTACATCATGTCATCTTGCTTAAGGCGTTACTCTGTTTTTAACTTAATACTCTAGATGCATGCTGGATAGTGGTCGATGAGTGGAGTAATAGTAGTAGATGCAGAATCGTTTCAGTCTACTTGTCTCGGACGTGATGCCTATATACATGATCATACCTAGATATTCTCATAACTATGCTCAATTCTGTCAATTGCTCAACAGTAATTTGTTCACCCACCGTAGAATACTTATGTTCTTGAGAGAAGCCACTAGTGAAACCTGTTGGGGATCGTAGCAGAAATTAAAAAAAATTCTATGCATCACCAAGATCAATCTATGGAGTATTCTAGCAACGAGGGGAATAGGAGTGCATCTACATACCCTTGTAGATCGCGAGCGGAAGCGTTCAAGTGAACGGGGATGATGGAGTCGTACTCGCCGTGATCCAAATCACCGATGACCAAGTGCCGAACGGACAGCACCTTCGCGTTCAACACACGTACGGTTGGGAAGACGTCTCCTCCTTCTTGATCCAGCAAGGGGGAAGGAGAGGTTGATGAAGATCCAGCAGCACGACGGCGTGGTGGTGGATGCGGCAGGATCCCGGCAGGGCTTCGCCAAGCACAAGCGGGGAGGAGAGGTGTTACGGAGGGAGAGGGAGGCGCCAAGAGCAAGGTGCGGCTGCCCTCCCTCCCTTCCACTATATATAGGGGCTAGGGGGGCGCATGCCCCCTTGGAGATCCCATCTAAAGGGGGGGGCGGCCCCCTTAGGGTTTCCAACCAGGGGGGCGCATGCCCCCTCGGGGGGCAACGACCCCCTAGGGTTTCCAACCCTAGGCGCCTTGGGCCCTTGGGTGGGGCGCACCAGCCCATCAGGGGCTGGTTCCCACGCCACTTCAGCCCATGGGGCCCTCCGGGATAGGTGGCCCCATCCGGTGGACCCCCGGGACCCTTCCGGTGGTCTCGGTACAATACCGGTAACCCCCGAAACCTTCCCGCTGGCCGAAACTGGACTTCCTATATATAAATCTTTACCTCCGGACCATTCCGGAACTCCTCGTGACGTCCGGGATCTCATCCGGGACTCCGAACAACTTTCAGGTTACTGCATACTAATATCTCTACAACCCTAGCGTCACCGAACCTTAAGTGTGTAGACCCTACGGGTTCGGGAGACACGCAAACATGACCGAGACGCCTCTCCAGTCAATAACCAACAGCGGGATCTGGATACCCGTGTTGGCTCCCACATGCTCCTTGATGATCTCATCGAATGAACCACGATGTCGAGGACTTAATCAATCCCGTATTCAATTCCCTTTGTCAATCGGTACGTTAATTGCCCGAGACTCGATCGTCGGTATCCCAATACCTTGTTCAATCTTGTTACCGGCAAGTCACTTTACTCGTACCGTAATGCATGATCCCGCGATCAACCACTTGATCACATTGAGCTCATTTTGATGATGCATTACCGAGTGGGCCCAGAGATACCTCTCCGTCATACGGAGTGACAAATCCCAGTCTCGATTCGTGCCAACCCAACAGACACTTTCGGAGATACCTGTAATGTACCTTTATAATCACCCATTTACGTTGTGACGTTTGGCACACCCAAGGTACTTCTACGGTATCCGGGAGTTGCACAATCTCATGGTCTAAGGAAATGATACTTGACATTCAGAAAAGCTACAGCAAACAAACTACACGATCTTTGAGCTAAGCTTAGGATTGGGTCTTGTCCATCACATCATTCTCCTAATGATGTGATCCCGTTATCAATGACATCTAATGTCGATAGTCAGGAAACCATGACTATCCTTTGATCAACGAGCTAGTCAACTAGAGGCTCACTAGGGACGTGTTGTGGTCTATGTATTCACACATGTATTACGATTTCCGGATAACACAATTATAGCATGAACAATAGACAATTATCATGAACAAAGAAATATAATAATAACCATTTTATTATTGCCTCTAGGGTATATTTCCAACAGTCTCCCACTTGCACCAGAGTCAATATTCTATTTACATTGTGATGAATCGAACACCCATGCAGTTCTGGTGTTGATCATGTTTTTCTCTAGGGAGAGGTTTAGTCAACAGATCTGCTACATTCAGGTCCGTATATACTTTACAAATTTCTATGTCTCCATTTTGAACACTTTCACGAATGGAGTTGAAGCGATGCTTGATATGCCTGGTCTTCCTGTGAAACCTGGGCTCCTTGGCAAGGGCAATAGCTCCAGTGTTGTCACAGAAGAGAGTCATCGGGCCCGACGCATTGGGTATGACTCCTAGGTCGGTAATGAACTCCTTCACCCAGACTGCTTCTTGTGCTGCCTCCGAGGCTGCCATGTACTCCGCTTCACATGTAGATCCCGCCACAACGCTTTGCTTGCAACTGCACTAGCTTACTGCCCCACCATTCAAAATATACACATATCCGGTTTGTGACTTAGAGTCATCCAGATCTGTGTCGAAGCTAGCATCGACGTAACCCTTTACGACGAGCTCTTCGTCACCTCCATAAACGAGAAACATATCCTTAGTCCTCTTCAGGTACTTCAGGATATTCTTGACCGCTGTCCAGTGTTCCATGTCGGGATTACTTTGGTACCTTCCTACCAAACTTACGGCAAGGTTTACATCAGGTCTGGTACACAGCATGGCATACATAATAGACCCTATGGCCGAGGCATAGGGGATGACACTCATCTTTTCTCTATCTTCTGCCGTGGTCGGGCATTGAGCCGTGCTCAATCTCGTACCTTGCAATACAGGCAAGAACCCCTTCTTTGACTGATCTATTTTGAACTTCTTCAATATCTTGTCAAGGTACGTACTCTGTGAAAGACCAATGAGGCGTCTCGATCTATCTCTATAGATCTTGATGCCTAATATATAAGCAGCTTCTCCAAGGTCCTTCATTGAAAAACACTTCTTCAAGTAGGCCTTTATGCTTTCCAAGAATTCTATATCATTTCCCATCAACAGTATGTCATCCACATACAATATGAGAAATGCTACAGAGCTCCCACTCACTTTCTTGTAAATGCAAGCTTCTCCATAAGTCTGCATAAACCCAAACGCTTTGATCATCTCATCAAAGCGAATGTTCCAACTGCGAGATGCTTGCACCAGCCCATAGATTGAGCGTTGGAGCTTGCACACCTTGTTAGCATTCTTAGGATCGACAAAACCTTCCGGCTGCATCATATACAATTCTTCCTTAAGAAAGCCGTTAAGGAATGCTGTTTTGACGTCCATTTGCCATATCTCAT